>NW_027313463.1:0-21509 GCF_040954645.1 Diabrotica undecimpunctata | reverse complement strand
ACGCGCTATCTCAGAGTCCGTTTTGTATTCAGGAAACCACTTTTCGGCCGGGCGTGTAATTTCGAGCACGAAACAAAAGCTCCAGATATAAAGAAAGATAAAATTTTATTTTATTTTATGTGGCATAGGTCTGGCGGAATACTCTCTGTATGTGACTTAATAGTTGTAGTAATGTAACATTTTGCGGGATTTTAGCGGGTATGTTGAAAATGTCTGGTTTATAAAATGCTTTGGTTTATAAAATATAGAGAGAACTAAGAAAAGTGAGGCATTGGATTAATTTTTCAGTTATCTTTAAGAACAGCAACAGTAGATGATAAAAAATATATTACTGAGTATAAATTTTAAACGACAAGCTACGGAAAATAATGAAAATTCAAATATATAAGACTAAAGGTACTCATTTTTATTCAGGCTGAGTCGACCTGGGGCCTATAGACATTTTTAAAATGTCTAGATGTTCTTGCCGGCGGTGGGATTCGAACCCCGGACCACCGGCTTGCGAGTCAAGCATCCTACCGCTTGCGCTATGGGAATGCTTTAATAAAATGGGCAGAAGACGAACGCCTGTACCTTTTGTTTGATGCCAAAGATCGATCAACCTTCAGATCCGCGGCATGGAGGCGGGAATACAACCCCGACCTATGCTTCGTCTCGACCGAAAACAAAGACATACCTCTAGGGGCTTCACGAAGAGTTCTAACTGATTTCCCACACAGCCAACATCGACCAGTATTAATAGAAGTAGGGACGCAAATCCCTTTAATTAGTTCTATCCCACGTCCAAGATGGAATTTTAAAAAGGCCAACTGGACTGACTTCTCTGTGGATCTGGATAAATGCCTAGGGTGGATTACACCTAATATCAAAAACTACCACAGATTTGTTGGTGCCGTCCTAAGTGTAGCCAAAAAATACATACCAAGAGGCTATCGCAAAGAATATATCCCTGGCTGGTCGGAAAATAGCGAGGAATTATATCAGAGCTTTCTTGAAACTGGCGACCAAGAAATAGCGGATGAACTACTGTACAGCCTAGACGCCGCTAGAAGCCAAAAGTGGACCGAAACAGTGGAAAGTCTTAACTTCCAGAAATCAAGCAGACAGGCATGGTCATTACTAAGAAAATTAGGGAGTGGTGTCCGTACGAAACGCCGAGAGGCAGCCGTAAAGCCAGATGCCGTAGCATCACATATAGTAAAAACATCCAGGGCACCAAAGGATAAAGCACACACCATCTTCGTAAAGAGAGAACTTAAAACTTTAAAACATGTAGCCATAGAAACGGAGCATTCCCTATCCTTCACCAGCGAAGACATATCAGAGGCTCTTAAATACGTTAAGCCAGCAAAGGCTCCAGGATTTGATAATATTCACCCTGAATTTTTAGTAAATTGTGGCAAGTATACAAAGTGTGGCTGGCTCGAATTTTCACAGACATCATGGTAACTGGAAATATTCCACAAGAACTAAAGCGCTCTAAGATAATAGCCATACTAAAGCCAGGCAAAGCCGCCGACAACCTAAAAAACTACAGACCAATTGCGCTTCTCTCTGCCATCTACAAACTATTAGAGAGGCTTATAATAGAATCAGTATAGAACTGTTCCAGGCGATCCCAGTTGAACAAGCGGGTTTTCGACCAGAACGAAGCTGTGCAGACCAGGTAATGTCACTCACCACCTACATCGAAGCGGGTTTCCAAAGAAGACTTAAAACTTCAGCGGCATTTATTGATCTCTCAGCAGCTTACGATACAGTATGGAGAGAGGGCCTTATATACAAAATTCTCCGTGCAATCCCCTGTAAACCAATAGCACGCCTAATAGATAGCATGCTCAACGACCGAATGTTTCAAGTAGTGATGGGCACAGATATCAGCCTACCAAAGAAACTTAAGAATGGCCTACCACAGGGGTCAGTGCTCTTTCCACTACTATTTAGCTTATACCTAGCAGATATGCCGGAAACACAGTCAAGAAAGTTCGGATACGCCGATGACTGGGCCCTCGCTACACGATGCAGAATACTAGAAACGTCTGAAGAAGTTCTGACGGCAGACTTATATATATATTGGGCAAATATTTTCGCAAGTGGCGACTTCAACCAAATGCATCCAAAACAGAAGTTAATTGCTTTCACCTGAACAATAAACTTGCTGGAAAGGAACTCAACATACGGTTTGAAAATACCACACTTACCCACAACAAAACACCGAAGTACCTGGGCGTAACACTAGACAGAACGCTGTCATTGAAAGAGCATTTAACAAAAACTGCCCAAAAGTTGAGTACAAGAAATAACATTATACAGAAGCTCTGCGGTACCACCTGGGGAGCATTTGTTTTCACTCTCCGCTCTACTGCCTTAGCCCTTGTTTTCTCGACCGCTGAATATTGTGCTCCAGTCTGGCTACACAGTCCACACGTAAAAAAGGTCGACAATCAGTTGCACAGTACTATGAGGATGATAACTGGTACAATTAAATCAACTCCCACCCAATGGCTTCCAGTTTTAAGTCACATCCCACCTCCACATTTATGACGAGTCGACGCACTTACACGTAAATACAAAAGATCATGAACAATATAAACCTGCCGATCCACCAAGATATCGAGGATGCACGAAATACCCGTCTCCGTTCTAGAAAACCACCATGAAAACGGCAAGAATGATACATGAGGAGTTCAACATCACGAATGCATGGTCCCAAGAATCGAACGAATGGCAAAATAACATGCCCTGCATTACCCACAAGCCACCAGGTTTTGATCTTCTACGCAAAACATGGTCCACTCTAAATAGGATCCGAACCAGACATGGCAGATGTGCATACATGCTACATAAATGGGGAAAGAATCCGTCTCCTCAATATGACTGTGGGGAGAACCAAACCATCGACCACATTATTCAAGAGTGTCCCTCAAGATCCTACAATGGTAGCCCTGAAGACTTCCTGTTTGCAACTTCAGAGTCAATTGATTATATAAATACACTTGATGTTTGTTTGTAACTATTTAAAGTTTGTCAAATACCTATATTACTAGTGTTTGTGTATTTGTTCTAAATGTGTTGTAATTGCCATACGATAAATAAAAATAAATAAATATTATCTAACTGGAATAAAAAAATAAACATTGGTTAAACAAAGAGTACACGCTACAAATTAGCAGAAAAATAAATTATATAAGAGATTTAGACAGCATACAATGAGAATTTTCAAAAGGAAGAAGAAAGAGCACTAAAAACACCACCCAAACGAGTAGTTACCCAACACAATCAAACAGATTTACTGAAGCTCTTCTTCAGTTTTTTGACTGCGTTCACAACTCAAGGGTGAGTCTTCGTCACATTCACTATAGCCCTCCATCTTCGATCTTTCGCTTTCATTTTCCATTGTTGTAATCCAATCCTGGATAAATCGTCTTCAATATTATCCTTTCATTTTTTCTGCGACGACCTACTAACCTCCTACCATCCAATCTCCCCAAACAATTATGTCTTTAGCACTCTGTCTTTCTTTGATCTTACCTCATGACTTGCTAATCTTATCTGATTAGCTTTGGTTTGTCTAAAATTTTACCAACAAATAAACAGTTATTATTTTTCTTTCTCTTTATAAGCAATTCTGTTGGTTAATTGGCGGATTAACACTAAAAGCACCAGAGCGGTCATTTTGACTGATTTTCATTTTTGACACTCTGTATTACCTATTCTTAAATGTTTTAGAAACTTTATGATAATTTATGACTTTTCCTAGATCTATTTGAAGATTATAATTTCTCTTTTACAGGTACTTAGCGTAATTACTTTTTAAGATATATGGTAACGTATACCTAGAACTACGATATAGCAGTCATTTTGACTGCTTTCTATTTCGACCCTCATTAGTCTAGAGTATTACTCATTCATACTTATTTTACAAAATTTATGATTTGGGACTTTATTATTTACTTGAGAATTTTAATTTCTCTTTTACAGGTACTTAGCATAATTACATTTTGAATATATTTATGTTGATGTCTACCTAGAAAAATGCGGTCCTAATGACGAGGTAGTCTAATTTTTGTTCTACTTTTCTGGGAAGTTTTTACTTATTTTATGTATAAAATACATCAAAAATATTTGTTATTATGTAGTTTGAGTATACTCTTTGCAATTGCATGTTCAATCTGTATTTTGATTAATTTTACATTGTGATTTTTATTATTTCTGCTGTTATCATGTCTCGCCGATATTTGACTCAGCAGGAGCTATTAGAGTGTCTACAGAATTTGTCAGAAGATGAATCTGTAGCAGAGTTATCTGATGAAGATGTATCGTATCCGATAATGAAGTTGACGAGTATGTGCCTAATACAGTTGATCAAGGACATTCATCGGACAGTGATTCTGAAGGTAAAGTTGATATTGAAGTGATGCCCAGTACTTCTGCTTCAACTTCGAATGCAGAATTCAATACATCTTTAGAAATGATTACATTACCAACCAGGTAAGAGGAATTCGCAGAAGCAATTTAGAGAATTCTTTCATAGATACCATAGGATGGGAGTTACTTGACAACAATGCTAGTACACCAGGTAAGCAACTATATTATATTAGTAGCTTCTATTTATGTATTCACTTGGGTGTATAATATTTTGAGCATATTCTTCTTGATGTCACGAATATTATCGATAATCATGGCAATATTTACCTTATCTGCAGGATGTTCTTCTTCCTGGACCCCGTTTTCCAAATATTTTTCCTTGCAGGATGGCTTGTAGATGGGCGCATCTAGATTAATTTCGCACAATGTTTTCGAAATATTGTAACTTTCGAGATTTGATAGTGGGTCCACGGGATTTGAAGTATTTTCCGATTTAGCCACAGCTCGAATGCTTCCAATTTTCTGCATATATCGTCGTCAAGGTCAACTATTCAACACTATAAAAAAGAACAGAGAAGACGTAGCATCGCAGCATCCTTACTTTTATACCAAGAGAGAGGTTATGGCTCTTGAAGAAGGCCCCCATCTGGTTGAAGGTGAATCTAGCTTTTCCGATGTGCGCTCTTATTTCTTGGTTGCTGTTCCATTCTTTATTTATTACGGTGCCATTTATTTAAATAAATAAATAATGAGTATATACCCTGCATACTAATTTATCTCGTTCATTTTAAGAAGGCGTACCAGTCAAATATTCTAAAGGAAGCTGCTGGACCAACCCTTCATGCTAAGAGAAGCATTATTAGAGATTCTGCAGCTAGTGCATGGCGGCTGTTAATTGATGAATGCATACTCCGTAACATAAAATCATGTACTGTTGCTGAAGGTAGAAGAAAACTCAAAGATGAAAATTGGTAAATTTAAAAAGAATTACGAAAGAAGGGTACCAGCATTGCTGGAACAATCAACTAAACAAGAAAGGATATTCCACCGTCAGTAAAAAATGAAAAGATGGAATTGTACAAAACAAAAATTTTCAAAACGAAGACTTGACGCTAACCGCGTACCAGGGAAAAGTCAACAAAAATGTTCTAGTGCTGAGTTGGGCACAGCTGGGTTAAAATGGGCACAGATAAAAAGAAAAAACCCATCATCATCTTCTACAACCATACAAAATACGGAGTAGACGTTGTAGATCAGATGGCTAGACTGTATTCAATCAAATCTGCTTCAAGAAGATGGCCGTTGCAAGATTTTTTTAATATTTTAGATATGGCAGGAATAAATGCTTGGTTCTGTATAAGAAAGTTACAGGCAGTCAAATATCTAGGCAGGATTTCCTACTTCAGTTAGCAGAAGAATTGCGAGAAGATCACATGACTAAGGGCAGGACAACATCAACGGATACAAATCTTAGAGGTACAAAAAAACTACCAAATAATACACGTAAGCAGTGTCAAACAGGGAATTGCAACGAAAATAAAACATTTGAAATTTATTATATATGTAAAAAATTTGTGTGTGGGTCATGTACACGCAAAATTGAAAAATTTTGCTACTGCATAAATTGTACTTAAATAATTAAATAATTTATTTAAATATATTAAATATGTCTTTTATTATTAGTTATTAACTCAATATAGGTTAATTTATATTTAAATGGGAATAAGCCACAATTAAAGCTTAAAATACGTTTATTGACGTTTCAATTTCCACTTCGGAAATCGTTCTCAAAATACAAACATTAGTAAATTAAACAAAAAACAAAATTTGTTTAATTTACTAATGTTTGTATTTGAGAACGATTTCTGAAGTGGAAATTGAAACGTCAATAAACGTATTTTAACTTTTAATTGTGGCTTATTCCCATTTAAATATAAATTAATTTAAAATGCCACAAGAAAATAGCTTCAGAACAATATCAATATAGGTTTTTATCAAATAAAAAAGAATACAAAAACGGCTGGCGATAGAAAATTCTGCTATCCGTCATTTTGACCGCCGGTGGTGCTTCTAGGTATGCACAAATGCTGGTGCTTCTAGTGTTAATACTTCTATGGAAAGTTTTCACCCCATCCTTTGCGTGATCAATACTTCTGCCGATTGGTGACTTATCTCTTGCTACTTTGACCACATGGGTCTCTTCTATTCTGCTTGTGTGGTTATCCCATTTTTTTCTATTTTATATCTATTTCACTTATATACCGTACGCTGCATTTGCTTCTAATTTCTTTACTGCCTTTTCAATTTTCCGGTGTATTATCTGTAATATCTTTGCCGTTTCCAGTAGCCTTTGTGTTGTGGCTATGTCGGATCTTGTTTCTGAGGCATTAAGGTTTAAGGTATCTTTTCATTTTATTTGCTTTTTGTACTTGATCTCTCACTTCTTTGTCCAGGTCTCCATAGTTGGACAGTGTAAGTCCAAAGTATTTTATTTCCATAACTTCTTCAATATTGATGTCATTAAATTCTATTTTATATCTGGATGGTTTTTTACTGATTACTATTGATTTAGTTTTATTAGATAATAATATTGTTTTAATAAATTCTTTTGCTCTTATGTTAAATCTGTAAACCAATGGTCCACACATGGGGACCATTTATAGCAATCCAATTTTCTAATTCATCCAAGGCTTCTCTAAAACTGTTTTCAGAGTATATGTTAAATAATACCGTTGATAATATGAAACCCTGTCCAACTCCTTTTTTGACTGTGAAGATCTCGGACAGTTAATTTTTCTTCTGTTCGCACTATAAAAAATCGCACTGTTCGCACTACATTTTTGTCATTGAGTTGTGATGTTTTTAGGATATCGATTAGTTTCTCATGTAATACTTTATCAAATGTGTTCTCGAAATCAATGAAACATGCATACACATCGCAGTTGACATCCCTGGCTGTCTGTATTAGAACTTGCGAACTAAAAAGTGCTTCCCCCGTTCCGAGTCTTGCTCTGAATCCAAATTAAACTTAATTCAGATGTTCTTCTACCTTGGTGTATATGCGTGAGTTAATGATAGTAAGAGTAAGGAGTACTTTAAGTACATGGCTAATCAAACTAATTAATCTATGTTCTTCACATTTTCTAGATTTGGCTTGTTTAGGAAGTGAAAGAGTATTGACAGGAGCCAGTCTTTTGGCAAGTAACCAGTCTCGTAAATGTTGTTAAATAGCTTCGTCAAAGAGCTGTGATTCGGTGACCTTCTAATAGCTATAGAATTTTACCATGCATCTCATCAGGTTTTGGTGATTTCCCATCATTAATCCGTTTAATGGCCATAGTTACTTCTTCGTTTGTTATTTCTGGGACCGTAGGGATTGTTTATTTCACTAAGTATTATACGATTAAAATTTCATACGATTCAAGTCATGGTTAGGTTAGGTCATGGTTTTAACTATTAAGGCTATTAGGTGTCTGTGTCAATCAAAAACTTTATATGCAATCTTCGTCATTGTCAAATTCTTGTTAGGCAGTTTTTACTATGACAATCAATAAGAAACATAGAGTTTGATAAAAAAATGTACAGATATAATTGGTTTGGAAGATAGGAATATGCGCCATCATGAATAAAGAAAAAACACGCAATTTAAAAAAAAAAGTAAGTAATTGATTATCAGTTCATTTTTCTTGATGTTTCGTTTCATTTCATTAGAAAATTACCATAAATCCAAAAAGGGATAGAAAAGAGAATCTAACTTAATTTTCTTTAAAATTGTATTCCACGTAATGACTATCCTATTTTCTCCACTATCTAATTGGGTTCTCTATTTCATTTCCAATATAATTAATGCGTCTGTCTAGAATATAGCAACCTAATTTATGTAATAGTGGGCTTACTCATCAAACATGTATATAATGGGGAAGTGTATAATATAGTGATAACACTTGACTGTTCTGTTCGAGTATCTCCAATTTCCATATCTTAGTCATGGTCACTGTGTTATTGGTGTAGTATATCTTACTGATAATGTTCAACAATTTAGTGGAAAACATTTTACAAATATAATTATTGTTACAGCGATACCTTCGGATAATCTGTAATTTATGTAATTGATGGATTCTACCGTTACTTGATGGAAATTCATTTTATGTAACAATAAAACACTGAAAACTTTGTTTTCAAAACTTCCACAAAATTTATTTAAAATTCTTATCACTACAGCTGTTTCGGCTGATTGCCTTTCTCAAGTGATCTGTTTTTGGCATGGGTTTACACTTTATAGTCTCTAATGAAATAGGTTGAGGAGGGGAGAACTGTTTGTCTCAAGCTGGTCATTCAGAATTATATCTGTGTTTTTTAATTTGTTAATTTCCATAGATTCTAACAAAGATAGCTTAAGGCCTTTATTTTGAATGTGTAGAATTTTAAATTCGTCATTAAAAGCATAATTATGATCTAGAAGGTGAAGTGCGTATGTAGAATCTGTTTTTCTATTATTGAAAGCCCTTTTATGTTCTGCTATTCGTTTATTAAAATTTCTACCTGTTTGACCAATGTAAGTTTTTGGGGCAGTCGCCACATTTAAGTTTGTACACACCACTGTGTAAGTGTTTTTTATGTTGGCTCTTGTTGTTTTTAATATATTTGCCTAGGTTGTTATTTGTTCTGAAAGATGGTGTTATTCCTTTCTTTTTTATGTGTTTGGCTATTTTTGTTGATATTTTGCCTGTATATGTAATCGAGCAGAAGTACTGGGTTTTTTCTCTGGTGGTGGAAATACTAAGTTCAGGGCTTTCATGTGTAGTTTTTGATTTAACATTTTATTAATTGTTTGTTCGTTGTATCCATTGTTTACTGCTATTTGCTTAATGATATTTAATTCTGTCTCAAAATTGTAATTTTGACATAGGAATTGCTGTTAATCTATGTAACATACTATAATAGGCGGCCAGTTTATATTGTGTGGGATGGGATGATGAATTGTGAATAGTCGTGTCAGTATGGGGTAGGTTTATGAAATATGGAGAAGTCATGTTTGTTTTTAAGTCTGGTAATTTTTAAATCTAAAAAATTTATGGATTGATTTTGTTCTGTTTCTATTGTAAATTCATAGTCCTATTAATAGTCATATCATAGTCAAAATTTCAGCAAATACAGACATCCAAGTGGAAATTTTTCTTACGAACCTTTATATGTAGGAAAATTGTGAGTATGGCAGAAGCACAAGCGGTCAATTTAATGTAGGAAATGTCTATTCGCTTGACTCTTGGACCAAAATTGACGCCAATATAGCCGATTAACCAAATTTGATAAAAATCCTTATACTTTTTGATACTTTTTGCCAAATTTTACAAAAAAAAAATTTTGTTTAATGTTTTGGTACATGCACTTGGTCCAGCTGATTCCAAACATGTATTTTTTTCTGATCCCTTAACCCCAGTTTGCCGGAAAAGAGGAAAAATCAAATTAAAATATCTACAGTTTTTTCGATTTTCCGGCTAAACGGTGCATAATTTCTAGCCACATGTTTATTTTTTTTTAACAGCTAGTTACCCTTAATCGAAATAGTTCAAATTTTAAACAAAAATATTCACTTTTAATTTTCACGAAATTTTCAGCAAATACAGACATCCAAGTGGAAATTTTTCTCACGAACCGTTAGATGTAGGAAAATTCTGCGTATGGCAGAAGAACGAGCGACCAATTTTATGTAGGAAATGTCTATTTATGTATATAAATATCAGAGATTTTTTTTTGACTTTCGGTTAGCCAGTAAAATATTTTTGCTAGAATATCTGCAGATTTTATACTTGAAGTTTTTCGTTATTTATTAAAACTCTTTATGTTTTGAGACATTTATACATTTTCTAAACCAAGGATAAAACACAGCCACCTACACTTTACTAATAATTTGTCAATCATCCGTATAACTTCCGTCAACTCCGAGAATTTAAAATATCCATACACTAAATGACAGCCAGTATATCTAACCAGCATGACATCTTGCACAAATGTTCAGGCCTAAACCAAAACTCAATATCAACGATTTATAGAGATTGATCTAGTATTCAGGGTCTCCGGCTCAATTATGTCCAATACCTCCGGGGCCTACGGTAAACTTCACACCACAACAGATTCAGTACAGTTAGTAGCAGTAAAACAATAATTTATTTATCTGATTAATCGCCCTTTAATTTCAAGAGTGATATATTGCACTTCCGGTATGATGTACAAGCCCTGGTTAAACGGTTAATCCAGATGAGCCTGGTTGGAGCTACAAAAGGGCCCCGGACACCAATTATGATTAATTATGTTCGCTTGGTACAATTAAAAGAGGGTAAAGAAAATGCGGAAACGGCTTCGGAAAGCCTTTAATTATTTCCTCAAAATATACAGTTATACCACTTTACAATACTTTAAAATATTATTTACTCATAATTCCTAACTTAATCGGTAATTTAATTAAGTGGCATTAAATTTTTTTTTTATTGGGAATAAGCCACAATTTTAATTTGTAATTAGTTTTTTTTGACATTTTGATTTCTAGTTTGAAAAGTACAGCTGGTTTCTAAAAAAACTGATACGACTCTTAGTAAGATTTGATCATTATTAGCAGTGTATTTTATTGGTATGACATTATATTATATTTATTATGACATAAAAATAATAAAATAAACACTAAAACAACAAACAATTGATTAATAAACTGTAATAATTATAAAGGTCTAAATTTTGATATTATTTTAAATTCCTGCATTTTATAAAGAGTATAAAAATCGTAGTCTTTACATAAAATAGGGTTGTTGTTATTGTTTTTACTAATATTAAGGAATAAAACAAACGACTTAATTCAACAATATATTGAAGCAAAATTGTAATTAAAATTAAAAGATAACTGGAAACTATCAGAGGCTGAAAAACAATTTAAAATAAGCTGAATCACAGTTTTCTATTATTAAAAATAGAGGAAACAAAAAACTATCGAAAAAAAAAAAAACGAGGATCTGGCAGACCAAAATTATACTAAATTTAGGTATGTAAAGCAAAATTAATATTTTGTAATATCTCCATCAGCATTGATAACCGCTTTTAGTCTTCGGTCCATCTGCGTGAAAGAAACTACGAAATTGTCTTCTTCAGAGAGCTCTTCCCAAACCTGTTGTATACCGTGCCATAGCTCCTCAGCATTTTAAGGTATAAAATTACGCCGATACAACCGTTTTCTATTTATTTCATACACATTTTCGATTGGGTTTAAATCTGGACTGTAGCTGGGCCATGGTAAGATTTCTATGTTGTTATTCTGGAGCCACTTGTTTAATATATTCCCAGTGTGAACAGGACAATTATCTTGTTGGAGGATAAAATTATTTTCTGAATATAAATGTTCTACATTGGGAAACATGATGTTTTCTTAAATATTCAGATAAGTCTTCCCAACAAATCTGCCATCAATACGCCACATACATTCTCATTCCCCTAGATGAAATCCATCCCCATACATTGGCGCTAAAATGACAAGCTGCTGATTAATCTATCAACACATAAAGGAATAAATCTATTATTATCTGGTTTATACATTCCAACTTTGCCTTTTTAGAAGATTGAAAGATTTTCTCATCGGTCAATATCACCCTGTCCCAAAATCTTGATTTTGTAGCTGATGGTTTAAAGCAACAATAAGTCTTGATTGCTTCTGTTGTGGTGTAAAAGCTTGTTTTTTTTTCTGCAAGTCGTTCGGTACCCAAGACACGATGCTTCAATTCTGCGCCAACTGTTTTTTCATCTTCAAAAGGATTCTCTTCTAATCTAATAATATTTTTGGTCTTTTAGAGCCCTTCTTTCTTTCAAAAATTTCTTGTTCTCTCTATCTTTTATTGATATTAAATACTGTTTTTCTGCTTACGTTAATATTGGTTCGCTACGGCAGATAGTCACTAATCATCTTCTAATTTCGTTACAATTCTTGCTTTTAGTTCTTTGCCAGCACGTGAAGCTATTTTTGAGGTTGAATAGTATAAGTTATCTGACAAATTTTAAGATTTGGCAGTAACAGTGACAGTAAAATAAATATTTATCCTTTAAAATACACTAATTACTATTTAAATGGGAATAAGCCACAATCCTTTAATTGTGGCTTATTCCCATTTAAATAGTAATTAATTTAAAATGCCACAAGAAAAAGCTTTAGAACAATATTAAAATACACTGCTCAGTTTTCTACAAAATACGCTTCAAGAGTCGTATCATTTTTTAGGAACCAGCTGTAAATTTTAACAAAGAATTTTAAACTGGAAATCCAAACGTCAAAATGAACTTATTTTTAGTAAAATTGTGGCTTATTCCCAATAAAAATAGTAAAATATGTTAAGATATGTATTAAGATACCACAAGACGATAGCTTCAGAACAATATGTCTTATAGTAGTAGGACTAATTAAAGAACTGAAAGCACTATGGGAAGGATAATAAGTCTAATAAGGCCAAACTGACACTGTGTCAGTGATTATAGTTTTCTCGGAAATTCGACGATTCTTTTTTTTTAACTTAATGTCGGATGGGTAATATTATATTTGCTATTATGTACGTAAGAGGAGGGACTATGGCGCCAAAAATTTCCCAACCAACAGCTTGTGGTCAACAGTATGGGGTCCTCAGTTTTTTAGACAAATTATGTCACGAAACAAATTCAAGGATTTTATAAAATATCTCAGATGTGACGTAAAAAAAACAAGATCTGAACGATTCTTCTTCTTTAAGAGCCGTCTCCCGATTGGAGGTAGGATATCATCATCACTATGTTTACTCTATCTACCGCTGCTCTGAAGAGTTCTATAAAACTGCATTTAAACCAGTCCCTTAAATTCTTTAACCATGACACTCTCGTTCTTCTTATACTCCTTCCTCCTCTTATCTTTCCCTGTATTATCAGCCTTAGCAGTTCATATCGCTGTCCCCTCATTACGTGTCCCAGATATTGTAACTTTCTTATTTTTATTGTGTTTATTATTTCGCATTCTTTGCTCATTTCTCGCAATACTTCCATGTTAGTTTTCTTCTGTGTCCATGCTATTTTAAGTATCCTCCTGTAACACCACATTTTAAAGGACTGTAACTTATTTATGTGTTCTTGCTTTAATATCCAGCTTTCAAGTCCATATTGCAGTATCGAAAACACGTAGCATCTCAGTGCTCTTACTCTCAGTTCTAATCTAAGGTCTTTGTTGCAGAGAATTGTTTTCATTTTTACAAATGCATTTCTTGCTATTTCTATCCTGGCTCTTATTTCGGTTTTTTAATCATTATTGTCTGAAATCCAGGTTCCTAGGTATTTATAGTTAACCCTTTATATCGGTACATTTCCCAAATGTATGTTTTTTGGTATATTTGTTGTCTTTATTATTATTATGTATTTGGTCTATTTTATTTATTTTTGTTGCATATTTTTCACAAAAACCGTTTGTTTTGTTTAGCAGCATTTGGAGCTGTTCAGCAGAGCTTGCAATAATCACGGTGTCATCTGCATATCTTATGTTGCTAATAGATCTTCTGGTCATTATTATTCCTTCTCTTTGAGATAGAATGCTTCTTCAAAAATGGCTTCACTATATACATTAAACAGTAATGGGGACATAATACATCCCTGCCATATTTCTCTCTTAATTTCAATTTCTAGACTGGGTTCGTTATCTATTACAATTTGTGCCCTTTGATTCCAGTAGAGGTTTGTTATTATTCGTAAGACCCTATGGTCTATGTTTTTTGTCTTTAGAATTTGGACTAATATTTTGATGTATTACTTTGTCAAATGCTTTTTCAAAATTAACGTAACAAACATGCACATCAACATTCATATCCATGCATCTTTGAGCTAACGCATTAAAAGCAAATAACGGTTCTCTTGTTCTTAGTCCGTTTCTTTACCCAAACTGACTATCATCTATTACTTCAGCCAGTTTTTTATTTATACGACCATGTATTATTTTCAGGAATAATTCGAGAATGACTTATTAGTGATATTGTTCCGTATTCACTGCAATACTTAGCGTTTGTATTATTACGGATAGCACAAAAGGTGGAGAGTAACCATTGTTTCAGTATGTGTCCTGTTTTGTATAATGAGGTAAATAACTCTACTATAATGTCTAAGGTTTTATCATTTATGTATTTTAAGGTTTCTATAGGGATTTGGTCTGAACCTACTGCTCTACCATTTTTGCTGTTTTTAATGCTATTTTAATTTCCTCTTTTTATACCTTTAAAACCATATCCTCTTCTATTTCTATCTCCATTTGTTCTGTTCTATTGTCTTTGAACAGTTCATTGATGTATTCTGTCCATATCTTTAATTTGTGGTTAGTATTCAACACAAGTTTCCCATTTGCATCTTTCAGTATTCCCGGTTTTCTTGTTCTATTGTTGTGAGTTAATTCTTTAATTTTTGTATACATGTTAAAACTGTCATGTTTTAAACGATTGAAAACCAACAAATTTGCATTAGCCTCAGGTTTGTAATAAATTTATAAAAAATCGTAGTAAATGTTAAAAATCGGGAATTAACCTCACTGTGGACAAGCAACTACTGTCTTATAAAGCCAGGTTCCCATTCACACAGTACATATATAATGTGCCGGATAAGTTTGGCATAAAATTTTGCCTTTTTTCTTGTGTAAAATCAAAATATATTGTAAATGGATTTCCTAATATTGGTACTGATCATCTACGCAATAAAGATACAAGTGTTGGTAAACACATTGTTTTGCGGATAATGGAAAATCAACTGGAAAAAGATAAAATGTAGCAAAACATAACTACTTCATTTTCGATGAAACTGGCCAAGGCATTTGAAAAGAAATCAACAAGTCTTGTGGGTATATTAAATCGTAACAAACATAAAGGAAGTTTCTCTAAGCGTAAAGTGTAAAAATAGAGAAATTGTATTTTACCCATATATTCCAGAGCAACGAAAAAACAACATTTACTGCATACAAAGGAAAGAGTAACAAAAAATGTGCATTTGTTGAGCTCGTTACATCAATGAGTGGATGTTGCTGTCGATGGAAAAAGAAATCCTGAAACAGTAAGTTTTTATAATCAAATAAAATATGAGGTTAATGTACTGGACCAAATGGCGCGTCTTAATTCTACAGAAGTTGCTTCAAAACGATGGTATATGTACGTCTTAGATAAGAGTTTTGACTTAGGGGCAATAAATGCATGTATTATTGAATGTATAAAAGGCATGTATAAAGAAGCAACTGGAAGTCGACCTAGTTGTTTTAAGTTTATTCTTCAGCTGTGTAAAGAATTACAATATCCTTACCTTGCCTTCCGAAATCTGACACTATACCCATCAACACCGGTTCTAGCAACAACCAGCAGTATTACTAACCAAAAATTTTAAAAATGTTAGTTGAAAATATTTTGTAATGGAAATCATACTTCCTATAAGTGCTACTGCCATAACAAGGTAATATCTGGCAAATACCAAAAATTGCAAACTGTATGGTGTTCCAAATGTTTAAATGATGAAACTAAATAATAAAATCAGATTCTCTCATGTAGAGTTAATATAATTTTTTTAAACTGGGTTCTTATTGATTTAAAAACTTGGGACAATTATCCTTTCGAGGTTTCTAGGTAGGTGTGCTAAGCCAAACTTTTTAGTCTTAAATATTTATTAATTTTGAAAAATTTAATTTTTGGATATTTTTATATATTGAGACGTATTCGTGTTTTTCTATGAAAACTGTGTAGTAAATATCGTAAGGTTTCATTCGTTAGTTGTTACATTTTGAGCTGTAAGTATATCATAGCACTGAACACACTTAACAAAAACAAACGTATTATCTTCGTTAAGTCTCGCACTACACTTGCTACATTGAATTTTAGGCTCGACAGAATCACCACCACAAAGAGAACTATAAATGGCTTCATGTTCCGGTGCCACTACAGTATCTGGGCATTGTGGTTCCACACCTGAACAACTAAAGGCAGCTGCTGGAGAATCGACAATTTGAACCGCGACATGTTTTGGAGGACTAGCTGCTATTCCGCATAAATCTTCACCTTCGGTATCGTGTAAAACAGCTTTTTCTGTTGAGTTATCTTCGCCAGGGTTTTCATGGGTTACATTAGTTACATTATTAGAAGCACAGGGACATCGCGGTAATTGTAATGTTGTGCACTGAATAATAAATATTAAAAATATGAACACTAAAATTTTATACATTTTTATAAAACTTACTATTAAATTTTGACGTAACTGAAAGACGTCAATAGACAGTTGGACTAAACTATTAATATATTCTATTTCCAAACTTAGATCTAACTAACTGTTTAGTATATTTAGTAGGTAATTGTTTTTGTGCTATTTTGGTTAAATTTTAACTTCAAGAGTACCAGACTAGTAGGTATAACTAAACGCACGTGTTCAGAGACGCTAAAAATACACTCTGGCGTTAAATGATGCAAACTGCCTACGATACATAGCAGTGGAAGATAAAAGGGTAAGCCTATATCTCAAGATGGATGTTTAAGTTTGTTTATATAGATTGTAGCATTTTAAATTTATTGGAATATCCTCGTATATGTGTTAATTGAAATCCCCTTATATATGCATTATAATAACGAAGAATTTTTTCAATGTTTCTTAGTTCGTATCCTTCAGTTTAAAACCCATATAATCTTTCGTTCTTTCTTTAGGTCGCCGCCGCCGATAATGAATCATTTTATTGTTTATGTATGTCACAGGCGCAAATTCTTCGATATTTCTTTGTTCAAACCGCCCGATATTGCGTTTTCAAATTAATCTACGTCTTAATTTCCGTTGTGTTAGTTTATACGCTAAGTGCTTTGTTTGTTCTAACTTATGCGAGCAATTTTTAAAGATAATTTGGTCACTTTCGTTGGAGCAGCGGTGAAGAGCGGCCAACGTCATGTCTAAATTCAATTTGAATTTGTAGTTTTCTGTTTTTGTCCCTTTTCAGGGAAATCTTCGTCTTACGTTATGGAAATCAATTTTAGTAGCAGTTAATCGTCTAATTCCACCTGTTCCGGTTGTTTAAGAGGCAGAGTCATAAGTTTTGTGCTCAGTGCCGGCTTCGGCCTCAAATGGTCGATCCTATTGCAGTGTGAGATCCAGTCCCTTTTGTTCGTGTGTTCGTGTCCAGGATTCAACTCCATCCACGTCAGATTTTCGTTCCAGATTATGGAAATGGTTTCCCTTTGTTCCAGAGTTTCGTTCTTGCAGTTTCAGTCCAGAGATGTTTCAGAGTTATGTGCAAAATAGTGAAATCCAGGTAACATTTTTTTGTGTAAATTTAAAGTAAAGCAGACATTTTTTTAAAAAAAGTAATAATTGCTTTCATACAAAAAAGAATTTGTAATATTTAAAGTAGTAAATTTTATGGTTTGACTTTAGCTGTCAATTTATTTGTTCAGTTTTTTTTAAATTTAATGTTAATTTATGACAGCTCGTTTTAGCATTTTTGATTTGTTTTGTTTTCTTTAAAAGAAAGATTAGCTTACATGTAAATTTTGTAAGTTTTTGTTGTGTCTCCAACTCCTGGAAATTGTAAACAGATGACACACGTAAGTTTTTTTTGTATTTTTTGTATTTTGCAGCTATTGTCATTATAATTTTGTATTGTCTTTTTTTGAGCATTCTTGTGTTCTCTATGTTTTGTAACTGTTTGTGGTGACACAAAAATAAATGTTAAATTTTGTTTTTCAACATTTTGTTTATTTTTTTTAACAAACCCTTTCTTTTTGAGTTTAATTTGAAAAGATTTTGAATGTTTTGCATTTTTAATAATTATATCTCCAGTTACAACTAGCTGGTTGTAATAGGTATAATTAGGCACCTCAAGTGGCGCCCTATATTAAATTTCTTGAGGTGTTTCCTGTTTCGTTTTGTTTTTTTTTGTCCCAAGAGATTTATGACCTTTTATTTCATTTTTCTGTAGTTGCCCCCAATTAAAACCCCCTTGTCTTTTACTTATCCACGACCCCAGCTCTCCAACTAACCCCTGAGTGCCCGTTTGCACAAGAAGCGTTTATTTTGCTTACCCTATCTTCGCCCAAGAATTTATATCCCCCATTTTTCTACCCCTAATAGTAATACCCCTATGGTAGGCACAATATATCGTTACAAGATATAGAGATGTTATCAACAATGAGTTTCTTAAAATATTCTCAGAGTTTAATTAAATCAATGGTCTTGTGACAGTTAACAAAGGTCAAGCATGACAACTACATATACAATAGTTTGGCGACAAGGAGGAATCAAATCTATAAAAAAAATTCACAAACATTAAGGCTAGTATAGAGACGTAACTTTAAGGTCCAATCGCTATCGACAGTGAAATTTAACCAACATTTTATTCTACATACTTAATTGTAATCCTATTAAATTTACCATAATATACATTTACATTAAGAAGATAGCTAAACTCATTGACTGAAATTATTAAAAGTGATCAACAATATGATGTAGATCAATTGTTGATCACTTCGCAGCATCGAACACCATCCTTGGTCACCAGATTTATATTGCCTGAATTTTTTTGTAAGGATACCTTTTTATAGCACAACACCCTTATCTTAAAAAGATTTAAGTCAACGAATTGTCAACGATTGTCGACGAATCATTTCACAAATGCTTCAGAATGTGAGAGAACGTTACAAACAAAACTTTTTTATTGTATGTAAGCCGGAAGTCATCAGTTTGAACATTTGATCAATACTAAAAAAATATATTAATTAAAATTAATCAAAAAATGGCTTGTAGCTGCCTTTTTCAAAAATGTTGTCGTAGCTCCTGATAAGGCATCTGTTTTATTTTGGTTTGGTTACCTTAATACTGAACATGTATTTCGTTTCTAATATCTTATTACATAGAGGTCATATAATGTGCGTAATGCAAGAGTCAAGTTACAATCTCCAATAAAAATAGTTAAGACAGATTGCCTAAAACAAAAAATATTAGCACGTGAAAGAAACAGAGAAAAAACAAGACATCCAAATTTGACTTCATTGAATGTTATTTTTCAACAACTGTTTCGTAACGGATAACACGCCAATATGTTTCGTTTCGTCGTTACCTATTTATTCTAAATTTGTTCCGGTAACAAGTTTGGCTTCGAATTCGTTGGAGAGTTTAAAGAAGTATTTCCATATTTTAAATTGCGACCTTTCCAACTTGTATCATCAGTTGGAATTGAATGCATAATTCAATTCCTGAAAAAGTTTCTTTTATCAGTTTGTTCATTGACGTACATAAATGTTTTCTAAAGAAAACATAAACATATTTGTTTATATTTTATGAAACATATATAATGTTGGATGTGTAAATAATTTATAGTGAAACGATTATAATTGTTTTAAAAAAATTTAATTAATCAATAATACCATAAAAGAAAAAGTTGTCTTATGGGTAATATTTCTTAAAGTCTAAGAAAATACTTTGCTTTAGTTAAAGTCATTCATTATTATAGAAATTAATTTCGAAATAAAAAGGTAAGTTCGAAATAAAGGTAAAGAAAATCCATGCAAGGGTTTAATAAATTTTTTTAACCCCATTCAATTAAATTTAATTATATTAAAAATAATTTAGTTTAACAATCTGTTCCATTCACTAAACAATAAGTCAAATGTAGAGAGAACTTCGAATTAAGTTTTCTTTTAATTAAACATTAAACAATGACAAATTTCAATTCTTTTTTTTACTGCGCCGTATTCTTTCGAAGGTTGGCGATTAAAATGACAATGGTAACTTTGGAAACTGCTTTACGAAAGATTTCTGTGGAATAAGGGTCAAACCATAACCTCAGGTTTTTCAGATACGAGTTCTGGCGTCTTCCAAGTGATCTTTTGCTCTGCACTTTACCTTCCAATATGATTTGAAGTTAATCATATCTTTTATTCCTCAACACATGATCTAAGTGTTCTATTTTCCTTGCTTTGATTATGTTGAGTACCTCTTTTTGGGTATTAGAAAGCGACGTGAAAGCGGCTTTAAAACAATCTAAGAATGGTAAGGCAACAGGTTCTGACGAAATACCCGTTAAACTTATTAAGGTGATTAGTGAAGTGAGCACGAAGAAGTTAACTGAACTGTTTTACGCCATATACGATTCAAGTAATATCCCAGAGGAATGGGTATTGTCAACATTTGTTCCGAACTATCAACCTTATAAGTCATGCACTTAAGATTTTTCTTAAACTCATACATGCCAGAATTTACAAGAAATGTGAAGAAAATGTCGGTGAAATGTATTTAGATTCCGCAATACCATGGGTACAAGTGAAGCACTTTTTTACCATACAAGTCCTACTTCAGAGATGTCGCGATGTCAGGTGTGATGTCTATATTTGTTTAATTGACTATGTCAAGGCATTTGACCGTCGTCGTCAGCACCAAAAGATGGTCGCCCCCTACAAAGATTGGATTGAATGAGAAAGACATTCGGATCATCATAAATTTATACTGGAACCAGCGTGCTCAAGTCAAGCTGGAAGACCAGCCGACTGACCAAGTGAAGATCATGCGAGGAGTAAGGCAAGGTTGTGTGCTCTCGCCGACTCTTTTCATTATATAATCTGAGGAAATTTTTACTGAAGCCTTCAAGCCTAGAGATGAGAATCTGAGTGAACGGTGAATACATCAATAATATCCGTGACGCCGATGACACTGTGTTACTAGCAACCAGATTAACTGATCTACAAGTCTTACTAGACTGACGGAGACCTATGAGCGTAACATACTTTTTCTTCTTCAATTGCCATCGTCAGGTTGCACAGCCATAATATTCTACGCCCTCCTATGCTTCTCTTTCCTTGGTTCTTTCCCTGCATAATCAGTTGGATCAAGGTGTATTTCTCTCCACGTGTAATATGTCCGAGATATTCCAATTTTCTTGTTTTAATTATATTTAAAATTTCTATTTCTTTATTAACCCTTCTCATAACCTCTTTGTTTGTGACGTGTTCTGTCCACGATATTTTCAAAATTCTTCTATACACCCACAGCTCGAATGATTCCAGTTTTTTTCATTGATGTCGCATTCAAAGTCCAAGATTCCATTTCATAAAACAAAGTCGAAAAAATATAGCACTTCGCCAACACTCTGAGATAGCGCG
>NW_027313462.1:0-21512 GCF_040954645.1 Diabrotica undecimpunctata | reverse complement strand
ACGCGCTATCTCAGAGTGTTAACAAACCTAAGGAAATGGTTCTCCGCAACAACAACTAAGTTAAAGACAAACAAACAGAATATTTGTAGCCCGAATGGCCACTACAATATTCGAAACGAATAAGCAGCAAAGGTAAAAGAAATATCGTATGAATTATAACACTATCCCTAGATATTAGCAATCTACCTGGACAGACATAATCATGACGAAAATGTAAAATGAAGAAACTCTATTCTTCCATAAGCTTTATCCATAAAAGATAATTATTATAATTTACACAACAATAAGCAAATTATATCTCAGGTTGAGACTCAGCTCTATCTCAAAAAAAGGCAGTGAATAAGTTAGTAGTAGACTTAGTCAATTAGAATAAATCAGAATTACTATAAATAAAGAAATAAAGAATAGATAAAATAAGAACATTATACTGTTCAATAAACAAGGCTTTTATACCTAGTAATGCAATTTTGAAATGAACAAAAACAAAAATGGTGCGGCTCCTAAGAAGTCTTTGTACCTAAAGAATTCGTACAATGTC
This sequence comes from Diabrotica undecimpunctata, assembly GCF_040954645.1. Lineage (NCBI taxonomy): Eukaryota > Metazoa > Arthropoda > Insecta > Coleoptera > Chrysomelidae > Diabrotica > Diabrotica undecimpunctata. The sequence goes on along the minus strand of NW_027313462.1, from coordinate 20,974 downwards.
AATAGAAAATGTCTTAACTCTCCAAACGTTGAAACCGTTATTTTATTATAACGTGGCGCAAATACATAAACAAATAAAGCTACGCAAGCTTTAAGCAAAAAGTATATCCCATAATCTATGGCAATAAACAGAAATCTCGAACTGGTAACACAATGATGGATAGGACTCTCAACATTATAAAAAGTGCAACAACTAAGTCCGAAATGATATCTACAATTGGACGTACCTTGGGGCCTTACATGTCCCAACCATACGTGTGTTTCGAACATCTTTAAAACAACTAGATTGTTCGAAGAAAGAAGAAAATGATGCTTTTGAGTATAAGGAATGGTAGCATTCCTCAACATACCGCTAACTTTCGCATGGTGAATAATTTCCTCTGGAAATAAATTCGGAATATCCAACTGATTATCCGGATTGGCAATACCGGATGGCAACGATTCCAATATACGAGGAAACGAGAGACTTTTTAAGTCTTGAACGATAAGCAATTCAGCTTGCTTTTTACGAACGTTTCTGATGAAACAAAATACAAATGCCTTTACTCGGCGTAAACGAGAAAGATAGGAGTACATTTTTAACATATGTACTCCAAATGCTAAATCTAGAGATGGGTGTAATGCAACTCTAGGAACTTTTGACCCAATTATGGTCGCAATATCTAAGTTATTAGATTCTATAAAATTGTCTCTGTCACGAGACGACAAAAATTTTGGCTCACAATGCCAAGATTTTGATCGAGCAAATGTATCGAAGTTAGCTCCCCGCGAAGCTGTATCGGCAGCGTCATCATCAGACACCCCATCATGTAAGTCGTGCAAAGAAAAATCCTTGGGTAAGGATTGAATATTAAAATGGACCTGAGGTCCAGAGAGATGTACATCATTAAAGGATAGACCCGTAGAAGAACTCGCGTTTGTATGAGCGTCACGAGTCTTGTAGGACTCTCTATCATTTACCACTGCAACAGGTGGAAGGGAATATGCAATACTGCTAAGGCCCGTAGGTAACGCCTTAGGGACAGTATCTACATGAGCTAAAGTCGAGGATAGCTGACCTGACGAACTAGGCGCCATCACACGAGTTGTTTGAGACGTGTATGTCTCGAAGGAAGGTTGAGGTTTTGAAAAAGATGAGTCTTTTGACATATGATTTTGAGAAGATTTAACTACATTGAGTAGATGGCATAAATCTGAAATAAGTGTGGGAGGTCTTTCCCCCACATGTAACCTAGAAGAACAATGGGATGCACTACCTACTTTATAATACGTAAAGGATGAGAGGACGGGCTCCCATATTATAAGTCCCATTGCCTTACAAAACAAATCATCTACAATGTTTCGATCCTCGCTATCTTCAGCGGAATCTACCAATAAGTTCTCGATTGCATCCTGTGCGCATTCATATTTATCATATTCAACCTGTAAATACTCACGACGAACTTTCAAAAGATAATCAATATCGACCAATGAAACATTTTCTGCAATCCAATTACAGTGACGAATAATTGCATTCTTTGCAGACCGTCTCTTGAATTTGAGTGTTTCCATTGTTTAGACAAAAATGGAGCAGCTAATATTTAAAACTGACAAGACAAAGAAGAAAAAGATTGTGAACGAGTAAAAGTAATTGTAAATCCCTGGATTTGTTACAGAAACAAACCAAAGAGATACTTGTATTAGTCGAAGGCAGGTCTCTATAATAAGACAACTACAAACAAAATAAAAAAGAACAGTCTCCACAGACCAGGTATCTTATCAAGGAAAAGAAATATCCCAACATAAAACGATTACAATCTGTTACTAATGTCCAAACAATCAGGAAAAATTCAACAAAGAAAAATGGTTGCATTAACCGAAAATATTTTTTCCACCCTCACAAAAACACCAGCGAATACAAAAGAAGAAATGTCTCTACAGACTGGGTATCTTTTTTCATAAAATAAATACCCCAATGTAAATGGTTATACTAACCGTAATAAGGTCTCTATCATAAGAAAACCCTAAACAAGTAAAAGTAAGAATGTCTTTCGGCAGACTGAGTATATGCTTAGACAAAAGAAATACTCCACTAAAAGCACTATGAAAAAATCAGCAAGAAATGGGTATACAAACCCGAAAAAGGTCTCTGTCATAAGAACACCTTTAAATAAAGTATATAAAAAAGAAATAGTCTTTCGACAGACTAGTTATCTTTCAGTATAAAAGAAGTCTCAATGTAAGATGGTTATAAAATCCTTAAAAAGGTCTCTGTAAAAAGAGCACCTTGAAAATTAATTAATGTAAAGTACAAAATCGTCTTTTTGCAGACAACTGGATATCTTTTAGTATAAAAGATATACCGTAATGTAAAATGGGTATAACAACCGCAAAAAGGCCTCTGTTAGAAGAGAACCTCGAAAAAGCAATGTAAAAAAAAGAAATAGTCTTTCGGCAGACTAGGTATCTTTTAGTAGAAAAGAAATATATATACAATAAATGGTTATAACAACCGCAAAAAGAAGGTCTCTGTCAGAAGAGCACCTGGAACAAAGAATGTAAAGAAGAAATAGTCTTTCGGCAGACTAGGTATCGTCTTTCGGCAGACGAGTAGGTATCTTTTTACATAAAACAAATACCTGACTATATAGTTATGATAACCGCAAAAAGGTATACAGTAAATAAACCTTGTACAACGTAAAAAGTAAAATGTCTTTCGGCAGACTGGGCAACTTTTCAGATAAAAGAAAACCCGACTATACTACGGTTGTGATAACCGCAATAAGGTCTCTAGCATAAGAGAACCTCGACAAAGAAATAGTCTTTCAGCAGACTAGGTATCGTCTTTCGGCAGACGACTGGGTAACTTTTTAGATAAAAGAAATACCCCAACAAATAGTTATCACAACCAACTAGGCTCCTACCATAAGGAACCCGTGAGCAAGACAAATAAAATGGTTATCATAATTGATAAGGTCCCTACCATAAGGAAACCGTAAACAACGACATATTAAATGGTTATCATAACCGACAAGGCTCCTACCACAAGGAAACCGCAACTAGATATGAAAAAGAACATGGCAAACAGGTATCTACTATCAGAAAACCTTAAACACACAAAAAAAAACAGAAAAAGAAGAAGAAAATCCGGCTCGAAGGACCATTATGTTGCGTTCTGCACATACGATGACCTCAATATAACAATTTTGGTCATCCTGAAGGGGGAGAGAAGATATTCTGTTCAATCTAGAACTCGCTGGTTTCCCCCTTTCAGATTGGGTATGTATATTAAAATAAAAGAAATGAAAGCAAGTGGACTGTATAAAACTCTATTTTAAAAAGAGGTGAAATAAACCATAAATATACATAACCCAATATACCTACAATTATAAATAAAGAAGAATATAAACTTAAAAGAAGAAGAATATATGTAGTACAAACTTACACACAAAAAGAGAACCATAAACAAAACAAAACTGTCGATTGTATATATACCACGTTATAGATAGAAATAATATACAAAAAATAAAAAATATGAATATATATGTCATATAAAAACAAATTATTAAACTCAATGCAAAAGTATACTCATAATACACATTATGAGTTAATATTAGGTAATAAAATACATAACACTGTGATATATATACAAAAAGAATAGTGAAATTATTATAATATAAAAAATATACAAATCTACATAAAGGTAATGAAATGTTCTCAATCAAGTTCAATCGCGATCGCGGCACAACAGATAAAAGTTCGAAGCAAATATGACATCTATATACCAAGTAAACGTACTTGATATATGCAGCAACAAAATTATGGTGTATTGTAGCTTACCCCATAAATCACAGCACCAACCGCTGTCCAACGACGTCTTCATCGACGTACACCAGGAACCACAAAATTTCTAATTTCAACTTTTCTACATCAAACCGACTTCCTCGGTCAAAGGACCGCTGGCAAGTGTCTTAAGGTACTCTTAACCCAAACGCACACACATGTGTGTGGTTTGAGAGATAAAACTCGACTCTGATTGTGTAGATGCATCGCTTATCTCAAATACACATCTGTTTCATTTTGCAGATTGCCTGTCTCGTAGCATGTAGTTTTTAACCCAGATGCACCCTTACACATGAAATCTTGATATACGGGGAGAATCAAAACTACCATAAAGTCTTAATATTTAATAAATGTTTATTAACAGTTGCGAAACTGCAACAACAGCCGTAATCAATCCGTTATTATATATATTAAATCAGTGCCTGGGGATTTATTTCTCTTTAGCGATTTAATTGCATCTCTGACTTCAGCGAGTAAGACAGTAGGTTCTCTAGAGTAGTCAGAGGGCCATTGAATGTCTGCTGGTACCTCGTTATTTTTATATAGCTCGCCACAGTAGTTTCGTCATGTTTCTAATATTTTGTCAGTATAGGTCTTTATATTACCTTCCTTATCTATTACAGACGACGTTTGAGATTTAAATTCTCTGACAAGGAGTTTGAACTTCTGAAATAAATCCCTCGGTTCATTTCAACAGCCCTGTTCCTATATCTCTCTGCATATTTGAGAGATGTAATCAGCTTTGTCTTTGCGGCAAAGCAATTCTTAAATTACAATAGAAAGAATTCACTATTATGTTTAACAATGATTCATCCATGGACCCGCGTTGAAAGTACGTATTGGTGACCTAGACAGTGGCTTCGTTTCTTTAAACAATAACATTTAAGCTAACATTGAAATGACGTAGGTATTTAGATATTTATAGTAACAAATAGTTAATAAACCCTTTAACATCTCTTAAATACCACTTGGGATTTTTATTATAATATATGGCGATCCTGCAAACACAAGGCTGATCTTCTGATCCGGAGCATTAATAGAAATAGTTATAACAAATTGGAAACACAGGCGGAAAATGGACATTGGACAATCCTGTGTGGACTGAAAGAAAAAGACTGGAGAAAATACACAGTGTATATACATAATATGTAAATAAAAATTTAATTTATTTTTATAAAAACCTCCTTCGAATTGTTTCATTGAATATTTAATGTTTATCTATACATATTATCGAACGTTAATTTTTTTTAATATCTCTATTAGTATGAAATTTTATTATATATTATTATCGATTTTTATGTCAAGTTGTTGTTATATGGATTTACAGTTGGTATTGTTTGAAATATTTATATTTCCGTTTTTTAAATCAGGAAAGGAAATGCTGTTCAAATGAATACTACCGACATTCTCGAAAGCCAATGGGGTTGTATTTCCATTATTCGACGTCTTGTACTGTTCCGACATTTTTTGAAGGTAAGCAAGCACAACTCGTTCATCTGTATTTGTTACCTTTTGCTCTTCCATCCATTTAATCAACTTGTCATATTCTTTTTGAAAAGCGTCTTCCGAGTTTTGTGTTATTAACCGTGATTCTGCTTTACTATTTAAGTAATTAATGTTAGAACTCATTTTTAAACAATATACAACCAGTATATTGCTATAATAAGCGTTTAAACACTTATTTGCTCAACAGTAACGTTTTGAGGATGGTTTCTTTCTAGGAAAACGCCGTGCAACTATAAAACAGTATATTTGTTTTGTAAAACGTAAACCGTTATAAAAGCCAAAACGTAGAAAAATAATTTATTTTATAGTTGTGGTTTAATCCTAAGAAAAAATTTGCTCACGAAGCAGATATTAATCACAACCACAGACGATTAATCTGACCAAAGATTTGAAAGACCAAAATTACTTACCCTATTGCCGTGTCTAATAATCGTTTCTTCTAAAGCATGCACCCATTTTTGTCGTTCTTCCGCGTCTCTAGCTTGGAAGTGAAAGGTCTTGTGATCAACGGTAACTGTAAACGTGCTGTCATCTTCGTCGTCGATACCGATAACCGCCCCTTTTAACCGAACGCAGCCCCTCCGAACGCCACGCATCATTTTTTCTTTAGACTGCAAAAAAAAAAGAAAAGCTTAAATAAATAATAATTATAAATAATATTTTAATAAAAAGTTTTAGTGTATTAGTTATGCCTTGATGTCCTGGCGGTTGGTTGCGACGTAAATTTAATATTCACTGGAACAAAAACTTAAAAAACCAGATAATTCTAAAATAGGAAGCCCAAACTAAGAAAAATTTTTTGTAGTATTTGTACGTTTGTAAAATAAAAAGAATATAAATTTTTGTTGTGTAAAATATTTCCTGTGGAAGATTTTAAAATTGTGGGATACATGGCAGATAGTCTTCTAACGCTAATTTCTGGATTGTCCTCAACTTCCATTAAAATAACATCTTCAGGTGCTGCTGTTACATCTTCTTTGTCAACCATTTTCCATCCACTCCTGAATGTAGGTCTCTCCCAATTGCTTCCATCTTTCTCTATATTGCGCCAATCTAATCCACTGTTTGCCTGCCACTGTTCTTATGTCATCTACCCATCTTTTTTGAGGTCTTCCCATGCTTCTTGTTGTCGTCCTTGGTCTCAATTCTAGAATTCTCCGTGTCCACCTGTTCTCATTATATCGGGCTACGTGACCTGCCCAGCGCCATTTCATTTTTGTAATTTCTTCCACAATATCCCTAATCTTCGTTCTACGTCTTATCTCGGTGTTTCTAATATTGTCAATTAGTGATATTCCAAGCATGACGCGTTCCGTTGCTCTTTGCGTTGTTTCTAATTTTTTAGCAGATTTTTTGGTAAGGGCTACTGTCTCCAAGCCGTAAGTACAAACTGGTAGTATGCATGTGTTATACACCTTTTTCTTTAAGTTTACGGGAATGGAGGTGTTTTTCAAGATATATGCTAATTTGCCAAAAGGGATAACATAACATAACATAACCTAGATATACATAATGTTCAACATTTTCTATGGTATGATTTTGTATTGTTATATTTGTCTCGGCTCAGTATTTTTGTTTTGCTGTAGTTCATTTTTAAGCCTACCGCTCCTGAAACTGCATATTATCGGCTATTAACACTATGTCATCTGCGAATCGCAAGTGGTTTAAGTATGATCCGTCGACGTGGATACCCTTATTGTTCCATTCTAGTTTCTTAAAAATGTCTTGGCTGTTACATAGTCATGCCTTTCTCTTTCATTACTTTTTGAGACCACTGAACCTATTTCTCTTAATCGTTGATCATTATCATCATCATAATCAATGGCCCTACAACTCTTCGTGAGTCTTTGCCGCGTTTACTATTTCCTTCCATGTTTGTCGGTCCTGTGCCAGTAATTCCCATTGTCGCACTCCCATTTTCTCTAGATTTTCTTTGACTGCATCTTTCCACCTTTTTCTAGGCCGCCCTACAGACCTTCTTCCCTCTGGCCTTTCCCAGAACACATTGTTTATAAGGCGATTGTCGTTACTGGGTATCACATGCCCTGCCTATTGGCCTTTATATATCTGACTAGATTTTCTTTTCCGAATAGAGACTCTAGCTCGTTATTGTATCTGCCCCTCCATTCGTTTGTCACGCTGTCTCTGCAAGGGTCATATATCATTCGAAGAATTTTACGTTCCCACACCAGCAATTTATTTATTTCTCTTTTTGTTAGCGTCCATGTTTCGCTTCCATACGCAACTGCTGGTCGTATTATGGTCTTATATATCCGGATTTTTGTACCTCGTGAAAGAAGTTTTGACTTCGTTAGATGTTGCATTGCAAAGAAAGATCTGTTTCCTGCCATTATTCTCGTTTCAACTTCTCGCTCTAAGTTGTGATCATTTATAGTAATGTTTTTCCTTATTCGCCGTCGTTCTTGTTTTGAGACGACCGTGTATTTTAATCGTTGATGAAGAGCTGTAAATATTGAGTGAGTGGGATCATAATTGGGAAATATTTAGGGTATCTACGTTGTGCAAATTTTCAAATAGATTTTTCTCAACAACGGTGTATCCTATCGACTTAGAGTAAGAGTAACTTTTAGTACTAGAATACCTAACAATTTAATAATCTAGCATTACGAATGCTTAAAAGGTAAAGACAAAAAAGTTATCTGGTGAAATAACCGTTGACTTACCCAAAACGGACACCTATGATAGGTACTAGAAATTAGGAATTTATGAAATCGATTTAACTATTTAGGATAAATAATTGTACCAGATTTCCTATATAAAAGCGTTTTGGAGGTATTTAAAAAAGGCGCCAAAAAGCAAAATCACCAAAGAGCTCTAGCTCCCTTAGGAAGCATTTTCGAAATAGGTGAATGAGTTTAAATTATCTTAAAATCATCTGAGGAATCTCCGGTCTTCGTTTGTCAGGAGAGTTTCTGGACAACCTGTATATGTATATATATATATATATATATATATATATATATACTTAGCTAGTTATATATAGTGCGTAGTCCTTATCGCAATTAGTTTTATGTAAATTAAGTAAAATGCATATACAAAAAATATTTTTCATATTTTAAATATGCCTACATACACTGCTCTAATTTAAACAAATAAGTAAATATAACAAAACAACGAGAAATAACATATAAAACCTAGGCCAAGAAAATTAGGGAGAACAACAATACAAATGAAACCTTAATATTAGGATACTAGCAAATTGAAAGAGTAAAAACTACAAGACCTTGGGAACACAACTTAATAAAAATAAAAAAGTTCTGTAGTAGAAGAGATTTAACAATAGCTCGTAAAAATACATTTGACTAAATGTTATGTATCTTCTTTTACTTCTTCAAGTGCCATCTCCGTGGCGGAGGTCGGCAATCATCATAGCTATTCGGATTTTTGAGACGGCTGCTCTGAAAAGTTTTTTGATGTACATCCGTACCACTCTCTCAGGTTGTGCAGCCATGACATTCTACGCCTCCCTATGCTTCTCTTTCCTTGGATCTTTCCCTGCATCATCAGTTGCAACAAGGTGTATTTCTCTCCACGAGCAATATGTCCGAGATATTCCAATTTTCTTGTTTTAATGTATTTAAAATTTTGGCGTATTTGCATCATCTTGGCGTGCTGTACTCGATCAAACGCTTTCTCGTAATCAACCAGATATGCGTATACGTCTCAGTTGACGTCTCTGCATCTCTGGAATAAGACTTGCACTAAGAACAAAGCCTCTTTAGTACCAACAGCATTTGTGAACCCGAACTGGTTGGGGGAAATAGTTTGAGTAGTTCTGCTTGTATATTATCAGGGCCTGCCGCTTTGCCATCCTTTAACTGTGTTATTGCGGAATAAACTTCCTGCTGTAATATTCTTGGTCCACTTCTTGGTATCATTTACCTCTTCTTCTAGCTCAAAGGTGTTATCTCTTTGGTCTTCAAATAGTTTTTCTAGATATTCTTTCCAGATCTTATTCTTTTTTACGTTTTACTCTGTTTGTCCAAGATGATGTTTCCATCATAATCAGTTATATTTCCTTTGTGCCTTCGTCTTAGTCCCCGTGTGAGTTCTTTAACTTTCCTAAAACCAATATACGACAATTATAAAACATTCTTGGAAGCAGGCACATCTGAATGAGTATGGTATCAACATAAAAGGAGAGAAGCTCAGTCATTTGAGACTAGCAGCTGACATGTTTCTTATAGCCGATCGTATGGATGATGCAATAATAATGTTGGAAAAATTAAATCAAGCTTCTTTGAAGGTCGGACTAAAGATTTAAAGACTAAATAGTAATATTGCTGTTGATGGAAAGGATATTGAGCAGACTGCGTCGTATAGATACTTAGGACATGAAATTTGGTGGGGCAAAGATAACCAGACATGTGAGCACCTCCTTCGCATAATGTTAACCTGGCAGCATTTGGTAAATTAAAAGTATGTATCAGAAGGAAAATTTCTGATCAGTGTGTGATACATGTACTCACTGATGGGGCGGAAGCACTAACACCCACAAAAAGGTAGTAAAACAAGATTCGCGTGACTCAAGAGGGCTGTAGAGCGCCAGATGTTGGGTGTCTCTCCGAGATACCGAATCCCAATCGAAGAAATACGTCGTAGAACAAAAATAATAGACGTTATTAAAAGAATCACGTTGCTAAAATGGAATTGGACAAGGCACGTCACCAGATTACCTGACAACTGATGGAAAAGACTCTGGTTTGGAGGCAAACCAGAAGCACTGCAGACAGGGGCCACCCATCAACCAGATTGGCTGATGACCTGAAGCGTATAAGCCATAATTGGATGCAAGTCCCACAAGACAGACAGATAAAGAGCTGAGAGGGACCTATGTCCAGCAGCGGACGCGTAAAGTTTTATGAAGGTTACAAGTTTCACCAATTTAAATCACGTCAGCGTTGACTAGTAAAAGTTTCCCCCCAACTACTACGAGCAGTGTATTAGAAATAACTAATTATATTAAAAATAATACTGCTGCTACAAACATAGTGTAATTATTGTTGCAAACATAATTTGCAGACCGTAAAAACAGTTGCTGTCGGTGCTTACTAATTGTTTTACTGCCAATATAAAATCCCACACAAAAAACTCCATTGAGAGTTACAGCACTCGTTCAAAATGGATTACCTTACTAGAAAATATGAAGAACTTATGGAAAAACATTCTGGTAACATATTTCATTTTTTTTTGAAATTTGCAAATATTTATAATATTGATATTATCATGATTGTTAGAATAAAATGTTAACCAGTCAATAATACCTTCATAGATTTCTTATTTATTACTATCTCTATTTTGATTCACTTTAATAACCATTTTATTATCAAAGTTAAAGGGTATAATGAGAATTATTAACTTTCTTATATCTAAACAACCCCGTAACATATCTTTTGGTTAAAAGCCTTCCCTTTTAACCCCGAATAATTAAAAACTCTTGGACAAACATTTTTAAAACCAACGGACCATCTAAGTAGATAATTATTTTTTTTTTCAATTATTATATATCGGTTTACAGGAGCTCCCTCTTTCGTTTGTTATTCTTTATCTTCCAAACACCTCTATGTCGATTCCATTCAAAAGTTTCTGTGGGCATGGGCAACTTCTTTTACTTTTATTATCTTGTGATAGTCTTTTCCAGTGTTCAGACCTGTGAGATTTTTATACCACAATAATTATTTTCTGTATAAGTTCTTGTTCACTTTCTTTTATTACGAGTTGTTGTTGTTTTACGATGGGTACATATTCCTAAATTATTGTCTAAATTTGCTTCGTTCTATTCCGCTATCAATTTTCTTATTACGAAATTTATCATCAGACCAAACCCATCCATCATAGTCATAGTCATAGTCATCTTTATTCATCCTTTAAGACATTCAAAATAAATGTATAGGATACGTCACTACAGAATTTGGTATAAAAAACATTAATGTGTATAATACAATATTCACAGTGTAAAAAAATTGACCAAACATAAAATATATAAAATAACATTTTTATAAGCAAAATATGAAGCTATTGCAGTTTGTCCTCAAGATATTCATTTATAGAATAATATGCTTTTCTTAAGAGTAAATTTCTTTCACAGTTTTTGGCAAATGATTGTATAAGGTCAGTCCCATATATCTGAAGCAATTTTGAAATTTGGATGTTCTGTGTTTAGGAACTCGTAAAGATTCAGCACTTTTATGGTCAGTTGGTAACAATTTTACTTGTACATTCTCACAGTTTGTCTTAGTTATTATGAAACTCTTGATGTGGTCCTCATTTACACTATCCGGAACTTTTGAGATGAATAGCCACAATTTTTTGTCTGGTTTTTCGGATTTTCCATGGAAATCCTTATCACCAATTCCAGTTCCCATTATTTTCTTGCGTCTTGTTGTCACAATCTGATATCCTTCATCGTCGGCTTTATTCTCTGAACTCCCTGTTGTAATATGATTAAGATTTATTTTTGTGCTTTCCTCATTCTCAACAACTAAATTTGTAATGTAGTCACATGTTTGTTTGGTTTGAATTTCCATTAATTGTGCATTTAATTTGTTTGCAGTAATTTTTGAAATGCCCTGTATATTGGAATTCCTTTCAACATGTTGGGTGTTTTTATCATTAAAATTTTTATTTGAGTCAGTTTCATTGTTTGTTTTGTATTTAGAATTAGTCAACTGGACACTGGCCGTCTTATCTTCATTACCTTGAGTTTTTATTAAACCCTCATTAACAGTTGAGTTGGGTTTTTGTGAGATTCTGGTTCTGGTTATTTCTGATTTCAATAAATTTAATTTTTCTAGCAAGTGTTCATTATTTGATTTTAATAGATTATTGTTATTTAATAATAAATTGTACTTATCATCTTTTTCAGCTAACAGCCTTTTTAACCACTGATTTTCTATCGCTATGGCACTAAATGATTCGATGGGTTGTCCATCACTATTTTGGCAACAAATTACACCTGAATCTCCTATCTTGAAGAATTTCACTTTGTTTTTCACTGCACATGAGATGTGATAACTATTTCCACATACTATACAAACGAGTATTTTATTAGGCTTAGTTTGACAACATTTAAATGTATTCTCTTCAAAATCTACCTCTTTTACTACAGAGAGAGGTGACGGCACATTTTTACTTTCCGCCATCTTGGATGTTGAACAACTTCGTTGTTCGTTGAACAACTTCAAGATGAACATCCCGAACTCCTCAAGAAACTTCCACTCCGATGAAATTCTTCTTCTTCCTCTTTATAAGCAATTCTGGTTGTTCATTGACGGATTAAAACCTCTATGGAAGGTTGTCACTCCATCTTTTGAGCGGTCGTCGGATACTTCTTCTGCCAATTGGTGACTTATCTCTTGCTATTTTGATATATAATCTATATCTATTTCGTTCTTCTTTTCTATTTTGTGTCCCTTCATTTATACACTGTACGTTATATGTTCTTCTAATGTCTTTACTTCTCTTTCGATCCCTCAGCGTATTTCCTGCAATTCTTCTCAACTCATCTCTTCCGTTTCCAGTAGCCTTTGCGTTATCTCGGGCTTTCTGAGGCATATGCCATTATTGTTCTTACACTGGCTTTATAAATTCTTGACTTTATCTCAATGTTATTGTGTCTGCTTCGTCATATAGTGTTATTAAGGCATCCTGCTAGTCCATTTGCTTTTTGTACTTGATCTCCCACTCCAGGTCTCCATAGCTAGACAGTGTAATTCCCATTTTATTCTTATTTCCATTATTTTATTATTTTATTTCCATTACTGGTTCAATACTGATGCATCTATGATGCCATACAGACTCCTATTGTTTTAGTTTTCTGAGATGAGATTCTTCTTCTTCTTCTTTCTTCTTGTATGTAGGCTTAAAGCCTGTTTCTTCTTCAATATTAGCCTCTTAAATTGTCTAAATTATCGCACCATCTTTTTCTTGGTCTGCCAATACTTCTTTTCTGCTGATATTATCATATTGCATTTCTTGTCTGTTGTATTGAAGATGTTTGTTAATCTTTGGAGCTCGTCTTCTCTCTTGGCGATTAATGCGGCGTAGTCTGCATAACATAATGTTTGGATATCTTTGTTCCCAATTCTGTAGCCCATGACCTTTACGTACTGCTTGTATTATTTCGTCTATTATTATATTAAAGAGAAGTGGACTTAAAGAGTCACCCTGTCTGACTCCGCTTTGTACTGGTATACACTGTGAGATGTAATTGTCATATTAAATTCTTTTGCTGTTATGTTAAATCTGTGGACCAGTCTTTGCAGACTATCTTCATCTTGGGCTATCAATATTGCGTCGTCTGCGTAACAGAGTATTTTTATTTCTTTGTTTCCCATTCTGTATCCGATGAAATTGTAGTGTCATATTTCAAAAGTGCTCTTGATATATCGCTGGATTCTGCAATTTTTCCATTTTTCGGTGATTCCCATGCGTTGATAGTATTATTTTTTTATTCGTATAGAGAATCTACTCACTCAGACGTTTGCTATATTAAGATCTTCATTCCCTTGGAAGGATTTTTTTTTGAAAATTAAAAAGGTAGTATAAAAACTTATTTTTTTATTAAAAAGGTAGTATAAAAACGTTTTCGGTCATGTCAAGACTATCATCAATGATGATCTTGGTACATTTGTAAATAGTGCCTACTGGAAATAGCGACGAAATTTTCAGTATTTCCTGTATAAATAGCGCGCCATCTCTTTTTTTTTTCATAACAGCATATTCAAGTATTATATCCATTATTTTGGTTTTATTGATTATCTTGTTACTCCTTTTGTTCCTTCATTATAATTATACAACTTTCCGCACGTGCACTTCAATTTAGGTAGGTATTTATTCTTGAGCAGTTTCTTTAATTCTTCTTTTCTTTTATGTTCCTTATGTTGTTGATATACCTTTGTTTTTCCTTTATTATGTACCTCGTAATTCGTAATTCTATCAATACGGTTTTATTCTTAGAAGTGGTCCGCAACTTAAAAGGCGGCATCACTCAAAACATAATTTTTGTTTGTTTGTAGTACTTATTAGGGTTATTTAATATTTTTAGTGGGAAATAAGTCAGCTGTTTATTTTAAAATACGTTTATTTGACGCTTCGATATACATTTCGTAAATCGTTCTCAAAATAAAAAATTATAATAATTAAATTTTATGACTCATTTATATTGACAATTCAGTTAGTTGTTACCCTACAGGGCTAGGGCTCCTTTTTTCGAACTGGGAAATTGTACGTTCTCTTAAAAAATGTAATCCTTTATCATCGACCTAGTGTCTTAATAATATAATGTTCGTTACTCAAATTATATAATTTAAGGGTCATCTGGCCTCATTATGTGGCTAGTTCCAACTACTATATAGGCGTTTTTCACTGATGATGATCTGATAGGACCGAAAACGTTCTTAAAATTTATAAATCCATTTTCGATCATTTTTAAAAATTTTAATAAAATTTTATATCATTTTACAAAAAGATGTTTTTACTTCATTGTAAGATAAACTATGGTATGCAACCAACCACTGGGAATTTCCCTTTTACATTTTATAATGAATCTTCCTGGTAGAAACAACATATAATTTGTTGAATCAATTCATTAGAAAAAGTATAATATCACATGCCATAACTTTTTAAAACATGCCACACAAAAAAAAATTATGACATTGATCTTATATTAACAATAATTGTACATACGGATTACTTTTTTATTAATATTTTGAACCACTATAGTATCACTACCTTATTATCCTTGAACTATACTTATATTTTTTTCTTTTCAATGATAAATTGGAATTATTAAGTTAAAAAACTTTATTTTCATTCCTTGGTAATTATAAATTAATTATTTTATTTATATTACATTTCATTACATTAGTAATATTATAATGAATGTAAGTACCTACGCAATACACGAATATAGAAGGTGCCAATAATAATTCTTCTTCTTCTTCCTCTTTATAAGCAATTCTGCTTGTTCATTGGCGGATTAATATCTCTATTGGAAGGTTGTCACTCCATCCTTTGCGCGGTCGTCGGATACTTCTTCTGCCGATTGGTGACTTTTTTAATAACATTTTAACGACACTTGGATAAATTTCTGTAAGAAATGTATCCTGTATTCGTTTCCCACTCTTCCAGTCTAGGACGCCTTCTGCGCGCGCAGTCTCGTTATTTAATAACCAGACCTCGTATTATTTGAATCAATACTTTATATTTATAAATCAACATAAAATATTTTTCTTTATTGTTTTAGATACGAGAGTACAAAACTGGCTATTTATGGATAGTCCTGTTTCCAACCATTTATATAGTACTAACTTACTTATTTACGGTATTATACCTCTTACCAAAGTTTATGCAAAACAGAAAGCCTTTGAGCTGACTACAATTATCAGAGCTTACAACGTATCTCAAGTGGCAGCATGTTGCTATCTGATTTATATGGTGAGTACACAATCGATAGTTTTAGCGTTTTGTTTATTAAGAACGATATCTTTGCATGTGCTTTAGTATTTTTTTAGTCGATATATCTATAGACTGTGCGTCATTAAAAAGAAGCCACCTAAAATTTTTAGCATTTTTTAATTTTTACAAACCCTAAAAAAAATTAATTGTCATTAGATGTTTGTGTAATGTTTAAGAATATGTTCTAAAGCAGTATGCACCTACTTCTTAAATAGCAATTGTCAAAAAAATACTTCTCCCAAATTAAAGATTTTAATGGGAAAACTCAAAATTAACATTTTAATTTTTTCTGGTTTCTTTATAAAAATTACAATAAAGTCGTCATTTTTAATATTCTGTATTATCACCTCTATTTTCAATTACACTCCTCATTCAACTTTAATTAAATTGATCAAATTCTAGATGTTGTCTTGAGGAAAAGCTTCCAATTCTTCCATGAGGTAATCTGTTTCTTACTTTTCGTTTGAGTTGATCCAAACATGCTCAATCGGATCCAAATCTGGTCTTTGAGCCGGCAAATTCATTTTTGGCACACCGACGGTGTCCAGGTGTTACGTTCCCATCCTGGCTACGTGTGGTCGGGCGTTGTCTTGCATGAAAATAAAGTTTTTTACCCACAAACTTTCTATATTAAGGACCATTCCTCCTAAATTTCAATGACATGCAATAAATGCACGTGGTATTCCACGTTTAGGAATATTCAGACATGGTATTTCCTGTTCGCATTCCGCTATTGTTCTATAAATGGTTCTGCGTGAAATGTTTTCATTTTGGAATATTCGTCAGATTTCAGCTTTGGATACCCGCCCAACCAAGTTGTAGATACTTTTTCTTATCTCTAATTTACGACATCTTAAAGCAAAAACTTCAAAATAAAATAAAGCTTAACTGTTAGTAACTAAGCTTCTGTTTATAAGTAAAATATATAGCGCACTTTTGGTAGTCGTCTTGTTTATTTTTTCTATCTTAATATCATATATATTCTTTATATCCTCCTCTTTCATCATTAGCTACGTCGCATGTTACAATTCGGCTAGTTGTTTATTTTGTAGACAGTCAAAGGCCTTTTTCAGGTCAATAAAGCAAATTAACATAACGATTCTGTAAAGTATCTTTCTGGTAGTTGCCTTTTTTGTTTTTTTCTATCTTAATATAATCGTTATCCTCACCCTATCATTTAACATATCACACACTCCACTCGGACCAATAACAACGGATATATGATGTAATGCCCTGTTTGTGTTTTCTGTCTTAACATACTCGCTATTTCCTCTCATTCCCAACGATGTAGAATACGTCATAATCCGATGACCTACTCTACCCCCACCTCAAAAATTACTAGAGCCAACCTTATATTTTGGTGGAGGCGCCGCGCAGGCTAATTCTTATAAGCGCATCCACCAAATCGCAGATTTGAGTCCCGTGCTATCATAGCCCCGTTACTTCTGTTTCCGAAGGCAACTTGATATTCTTTTGTTTTTACTAATATTTTTTAATATTAACGCCAATGGATTTTGTGCCAAAACTTTTATAGGAAATACGTTGAAGGCAAAGATAAACGGAATAAAGTACTTAAAGAAGAGAAAATTCCAAACTGTATCAGAGTACCAAATCATTGCTTCTTTTGTAGTTCAAAGACTTATTTATGTTATAGTATTCAATTTATTTAATTTTCCCGTTTGTCCAACATTAACTTTTAGGCAAACACCACCAATTAATTTTTACGCAACATTTTTGGTTATTTATTTGATTACACTATCGATAAACATTGTTTTTAAGATGTCTACATCTGGATGGATTCAAGGTGACTACAGTTTCGGGTGCCAAACTATTGACTATTCAAGCGCACCAAATGCTGTAAGACTAGTTAAAGCATTTTACCTGGTATACTGGTTAAAGTTTTACGAATTGTTCGAGACGGTACTTTTTGGACTAAGAAAAAAATTCAGACAAATTTCACCATTGCACGTTTATCACCATGCTTCCTCTTTAAGCCTTGCCTTTCTAGCAGCCAAGTTTATTGGAGGTAAGTACCATTGTTACATTTATAATAAAAATTGTATATAATAAATTATAAGCCGACCACAGATCGTAAACGAGAGAAACTACAGAAGTGGTTTTTCTCGAGAAAAAATTCGAGTTAGAGTTTTCGACTTACGGGCGGATTTTTATTCGACATAAGTCGAGAAGTAAAATTCAAGTTACAGAGGTAACAAACTTTCTCTAGATACACTCGCGATCATAAAATCCGGGTCACCTTGAAAATCACCGATATTTCATTTTTAACGAGCTTTATCGTAAATAATAATAACACAAATACAAACTAATACATGTTTCTGATAATTGTTGCGGTTTCCTTTGTAACAAAGAATTCCAATGGTGCCGATTTCGCGGTAAAGTGCACACTTCCCAAAATGAACGCTACCTGTAACTCCGCTTGTTTTAAATGTCTCGTTTGTACTTCGACTTTCTGTTCAAATGCAACGGACAAACGTATATATATTGCCACCATTAGTGTTTATTAGTGCCATTATTAGTGTTTATTTTTTGACAAAAATGCCTTTGACTGTTGTTGAAACGGCACAAATTGTTGCACTTGTGGAAGACGGTCACACTCAACAGCAAGTCGCAAGAACTGTTGGCGTAAGCCTTTCTACGGTTTCAACGAGTGCTTCAACGCTTTCAGGAGGCAAATTTGCTAACCAGGCGACCAGTCTCTGGACGAAGAAGAACGACCAAGGCACTAGATGACCGTTTCCTTTTGTTTCAGGCTTTACGAAACCGGACCTCAACTGCGGTTATGCATCAAAATCGTCTAGAGGAAGTACGAAATCTCAATTTTAGTGTTGCAACAGTCAGAAGAAGACTTCGTCTTCTTGACTATCTTCTCGGGTAATGGCTAGAGCACCGCCATTTCGCCGGGTGCCTCGAGTTGCACGACTAGCTTTTGCTCGACAATACGCGTATTGGGGAATTAACGATTGTAGCAAAGTGTTATTCTCAGATGAATCCCGTTTCTGCCTAACTGGATCCGATGGACGTGTAAGAGTTTGGAGGAGAACCGGTGAACGATTTTCACAAGCTTGCATTGCTCCAAGAATGCCATTTGGTGGAGGCTCGGTCATGGCTTGGGGAGGTATATCTTCCGACTTCCACACAATCCCGACTTCATCGAAAATGGGTCCCTAACTGCACGAAGGTACATTACGGAGATTCCGGAAGAACATGTTATGCCAACATGGCAGGGCTTGGAGAAAACGCCGTTTTTATGCAGGACAACGTGCGACCGCACGTTGCCAGGATCAGTATGTAATACTTGGACGAAGTTGGAATTACGAGGGTACCCTGGCCAGCTAGGTCTCCGGACCTGAATCCCATCGAACATATTTGGGACGATTTGAAAAAACGTATTCAAACCCATACACCTCCTCGTAACAACGCACAGGAGCTTAAGGATCTGTTAGTGAGAGAGTGGAATAACATACCACAACATGTAATCCGGAGAAAAATTGAGAGTATGCCCCGTCGTCTGCAAGAGGTTATTAGAGCAAGGGGAGGCAATACACAATATTGGTCATTGAAATTTCACTGATTTTTTACCACGTTCTGCATTTTCCATTTTTTTTCGTATGTCTGTTTTATCAACAATTTGATTTGTTTTCTGTTTTTTTCAATAAAAACAATAAAAAACCATTTTTTTCTTTCAAAATAAACATTGATGACAAATAAAAAATACATTAGCCAAAAAAAGGTTATTACTGCACCAGAGGCAAAAATACTTGAGAAACTTGAAATTTTCAATATGACCCGGATTTTATGATCGCGAGTGTATATAGCGTTTTCTAAGATAAAAATAGCAGAAAATTCTTGTTCTTCGGAGTTGCTGGTTTGCTCTATAAAATTCCGTAAAGTATTCAACGCTGTTTTTGCCTTTTGATGGAAACCCATATAGTATATGTAGTATTATTCGAGTTTTCTATGTCATCTAAAGCATTAGTATCGGTTTTCTGAGCTACTAAGTCAATAATTTCGTCATCAGATAATCTCCCAGCAGTCATAACTCCATCATCGCACGTAACAAAGCCCTCAAAAGAAGATTCCAGATTATGACACTCTGCAGGAGGTAAAATAGAAATATCTTCGGTTTCAGTTAGAGACACGTCTGTATTTCACTCTGCAGTAGGTGAAAAATATCTTCGCTTTTCAGGTTCTTCTGTTGACGACGATGGAAAACCACAGTGTACCTAATTTTTTTTATAGTAGTCGTAGTTACACCTCACCAAGTTTATCACCCATTATCGTGGATTGCAACGCATCTATAGTAAAATAGTAGAATTCGTTTTTCCTTTCATTATATCCAGGTTCCTGACCATTTTTTTTTCGATATAATGATTTGAAGTTTTTAATGATACATTTATCATTAACTACTACAAGATCTACAAGATATTGGATTTTAACTACTTTTATTTGAGGAATATCATTATGGGCTATTCAATTATCAACTAATAACAAGCAGAAGTCATCCATGCTTTTGTATTTGTTTCATATTTCAAAGTTAGCGATTTATATCTTAAAAAACAACGAGGTATTTTAGATTTACCGATGACTAAAGGTGAGAGTTTTTCTGTGCCCGACATGTTTGCTGCTATCAGAACAGTCAAACGTGCTTTGCTATGTTTCGCACCATTGGATTTATCATTTTTAAAAGTTAGAGTTTTAAAGTTAGACTAAAAAGAGGTTAGTCTTTGTATGTGGGTATATTTTATTTTATAAAACCCTTAAAAGGGCAACATTAAAAGCACGAACGTTTTCGGAACAACTGTTCCATCATCAGGTTAAAATACAGGTTACCATGCCTGAGCCACCAAAATATTTGTGTAAAAACCCTTTAAAATGTAATGTGTTACCAAAGATTGTACATGATGTTAATAATATTATATGATGTTTAATATTTTAATTAAATTTTACTTCAGGTAACATACACCCATGCTTAAGTGAGTTCCAGTGTCCGGAGAGTAAACCTTTTCAAACGGACTTCGGCTGGTAACTGGAAGTCTTTTTATAAAACAGTCCCAGTTCACTTTCCCATTTTGTTACAGATTTCAATGTTGGAATTTGCACTCTCCCCACAACTTTTTTAAAAGCAACTTCAACTCTGAGATAGCGCG
>NW_027313461.1:0-21516 GCF_040954645.1 Diabrotica undecimpunctata | reverse complement strand
ACGCGCTATCTCAGAGTTGCATCATGCAGTAAACTTATTTTAAGCTGGCGCTGGTTTGAAATAACTGTGCCGCTAGCTATTTACCAAGCTTCTTTGGTAGCAGAACTCTTCTACTTCTATTTGTTGTTTGTTAGTTTATTTGTTTTTATGGTTTATTTTTATACCTTTTGTTTTTCTATGTCCTTTAATCTAGTAGTGTTGTTCTGAGGATGTTGCCATTATAAAGTGATAAGGTATAGGGTAAGTCCGGAATAGAGGGCCATACTAGATGAGATGGCCATGCTTAATATTTCTTACATTTGGCGACACATGTCTGCGTGAGTAAAGAATAAAATCAGTTTATATATCTAAACTGCAAAGTGACAACATATATTGCTATACATTGTTTTATTATTATAATAAAGTGATTAAACCAAATCAAGGTAAGTGAAGTAGTTTGGATATGTTTCATGATTAACCCGTATTTTGGTTTTTGACATATGATATTTGGCTAAAATTAAATATAGAAGTAAAACACATTTTGTTTTTTCTAACCTTAAAATGGGTTCGTTTCGTTTCATCTTCCCCTGTTACGTCGGGTGAGATGGCCATCCTAATTTTGGGTAAGATATATAACTTGTGATTATGCCATAGTAACCAAGTTAACCAAGTAATTTAGAGAAAACCATTAGAAAGCCGTGTCAAAACTGGAAATCTTGTCAAAGGTAACATGGCCCCCATTGCAGGTTTGGAAATAATATCGAACGTAGGTTTGTTTCTTCTTTTAAAATATATGCAAAATCACTGTTTTCTATTAATACGTGACGACGTTTGCTCTATAGTTTCCCACTTCGCAAATTAATTTGGAATCAATCATTATTTCAACCAAAGAGAGAAAAGGGCTGATTGGCTAAAATTATTTTTATTCAAAAATCCTGATTTTTTACTAAGAAAAACGGAACACGTTTCACTTTCACTTTACCCCATCGCCTTCACTCAATGAATCGCCATGAGGTAAAAAAATATTTTTGAAATATTATAAACTTTATAACAAGCCCAGGCACATTTTCAGCATGGACGAGTCAGGGCTACAAGTAAATACTTATCCAAGAGTTGTGTTAGCTGCGAAAGGTGTAATGTCTATGAAAAATATTAAAAAAAAAGAAAAAGTACTGTATCTGGAAACGAAGCTTTTAGGACTATTATTCTACAACAGTTTTGAGTTTTGGTTACGCGAATCCAAATATGTAAATCTGTGTCACATATGTGGAAGGATTTGTTTAAAAATGTGTGAAATGAATATTTAGAGATCTTAATATTGATTTTTGGTCTAGATTTAGTTTTGTACTTAATTATGTTTTGTTTATTTTGTGGACAAAATATGATTTAACGATATACCTGAACCTTTTTTTCATTGTGTTTTTTAAAACCAAACTATCGTCAAAAATGTTGAGTTGAGTTATGTATTTAACTACATAAAAAATACAAATATTGTTTGTAGCAAGTCAAAAAATACATAGTATATAAAAAGGAAATATAAAACGTAACTTAAATAAAATATATACACACGCAATATTAAACAGAAAAATATTTATGGTAAAGTTACGGTAAGCAGTTCAGTGGATGTTCTGCAATGAGTAATATAGTCTTCTGACCAGTAAAAACAATGTTTCAAAAGATATTTTTTTATAACTTTATCGAAACTATTATAGCTTAGTTGTTCAATAGTTTTTGGTAAAATATTGTAATAGTTCTAATTAAGGCAATTTTTATCTGAGAGACGTAATCTACAGCGATTTGTTCGTAGGTAGCGACAGTTTCGCGTATAGTAATTGTGGATATCAGACTGCTTTATTAAATGGGTAAGTTTTCTGTAAATCTTATTTAGAACTTGACATATCAGCAGAGTAGGTAGCGGCATAATTTGGAATTTGATAAAGAAAGGTCGGCAGTGTTCGAGATAACTAACCCCTGTTAAAATCCTGATAGCTTTCTTTTGCATTCTAAAAATTTGAAGTGCATTTGTTGAATTGCCCCATATGATTACACCATAGTTTAGGTGAGAGTGGAATAAAGAAAATATGCAATTTTTAATGTTTTAAAGTTAACAACCCTCGCTTGTTGGCGAATAACAAATAATGAACTGATAGCTTTTTCTTAAGTTGTGAGCCGACCAGTTCAGTCGATTATCTATGGTTATTCCCAATAGTATAACAAACTCTTTGTTATCTGGATTATTGTGTCAATTACGAGCAGATATAACCTAATTTTGCGTTTTCTCATAGTTAAGTTTTAGTTTGTTTGCAGCTAACCATGCGCTAGATTTAGTAAAAACTTCCTCATGAGATATTTTTAAATCATCATTATTTTTTCCTGATATAACGTATGTCATATCATCTACGAATTGTATGGATTTGTACTGAGATATGAATTTAGGCAAATCGTTGACATAAATAATAAACAAGAGAGGTACTAAAACCGAACCTTGCGGGACTCCATGTTTTACGGATAGAAAATCGGAGAGATGACCTTTAGTCACTACGGCCTGGTGTCTGTCACATAGATAAGAAGTTATAAGCTTAAGAGAGATACCTCTGATTCCATAGTAGACAGTCAAAAGCCTTAGACAAGTCACAAAGAGAAATTGCTATGCGATTGCCGCGTTCAAGCCCTCAATCACCTCACTCACAACATTAAATACCGCGTTCCTAGTAGAACGAACACTTCTGAATCCATATTGTGAGTTGCTAAAGTAATTATTTGACTCAAAATAGGAATAAAATTGTTGTTTGATAACCTTTTCCAAACCAGTTTTTGAGGAATCACCTTTTTTATAGATAGGTAGTACTTTTGAGTATTTTAGTACTTCTGGAAATACTCCAGTTAATAGAATTAACTTAATAAGATGAGTGAAAAGTGTTAAAACTATTTGGTAAGTTTCTTTTAAAATTTTACTATTAATTTCGTGAACGTCCCTACAATTAGAATTACTAAGAGACTTTATTATTTGAGAGACCTGTTCTTTCACAACGGGACGAAAAAAAAGGACTTGCTCGGAGAAGGATAATTTCTATAATTGAAGAGGACATCGACATTAATAGTGGGAAAAGATGTAATTATATTCTCTGCAATTGTAGTAAAAGATTGATTTATTTCGTCTGGAGGTATCTTGTGTTGTTTCTTTCGAAATTTATTATTTAAAATTATAGTAAGCTCACTTTTAAGTAATTTGTAATTGCCAAATTATATTCAAATTTTTGTTGTTTATATACTTTGAACAAGTCGGGATCCTTAGTGGCATCTGCAATGTGTTAAATAAGAGAAAGATCTTGTAAGTGATCTTGTCTGTAAGACCTTAATTCATTATTCATATCAGACCACTGCACGGGTGTTTTTTCAGCAGTTTGTCGTACTTTTTTTAGTGGAAAATGCTTTAATAATAAGTTGTTGTAAGTTTCGGTAAGAAAGACTGTCAAAAAATCAGATTCAATATTCATATTTGTAATAGCGCACGTTTAAGCTTCTGTAGTAGAAGTAGAAGTAATAAACTGTTGAAATGTTTGATTAGTGTCAACAACTTTATGTTCATAGTCAATAAATAAACATTGAGCTCGATGGTCAGAAAAAACAAGGTTCAAATACGCCCACTCTGTAGATATTTTTAGAAAAAAATTGTCATAATGTTGTAGATTGTCGATGCAACTACTGGACTGGGATGTGATTCTAGTATAATCGTTTATAGTTATTTTTAGACCAAAAGATGTTAATAGATTTCTTCGTTGTACTTTATCTTCATTCTACTTACTATATACCACCGGCAAACTCTTAAATCCTCTAACTTTTGAAAATAATTCCACTATAAATATATCTTTTTTCGTCTGTGCGTTTTATTATCCAATCCATGACTAGTACAAACAATTTTGTTGATAATACAACTTTGTCTTACTTCTTTTTTAAGATTTATTGGTTGTGATAATTCATTATCATGCTCCCTTCTTATTGTGAACTTGTTGTAGAATAATCGTATTATTCTTATACATTTATCCGATAACCCATATTGTTCGAATATAACTGGAAAGATCTTTTAGTTAATTGGTCAAAGACTTTTCTAAAGTTAATAGAGTTTGAATAAATCTTTTTCATCCTCGCTCCCCTTTATAAAATAATTGGTAGGGTGTTAATATGATGAATATAAGCCATGTTGAGCATGAATTCTCTTTCATTAGTTCTTAGTTGTTTTTTAGGGGCTCTTTAATTCCCTCTAATTTAATAATTTTACTAGCCATTGTAAATAAATGTAATTGGGCTTTAGTTTTTGCAAACCATAAGGTTTCCTTTATTTTTAAATTAATTATATGTGTAACTAATATTGAAGTACGATGATCATAAAGTTCTAGGCTGAAATGAAATTGATTGGGATATATCACTGATGGATAGTATATAGGCAAACCTAATAATCGTTGAGCTTCTATCAGATTCACTCATTTAATTGTTGGACATAACTCAAATAAAATAAAGAAGAACAGAAAAATCACTGAAATCTGTTGAAGAAAAGAAAACTGATGATGAAACTTTTAAAATATATTTTACCATTGGAAAAATTTATATTGAATATATAATTAATTAAAAACTACCTGTACCTACCACTCCTTAACAAGATAATGTCAAATAAATTGTTAAAAGAGAATACGATATTTAAATAATACCATTAGCTAAAGTATGCGAAGTAATTGTAATATCATAACTTAATGCTAATGTAAAGCTACTAATTATTTTTATTTCTACAAAGTAACTATTTATTACTTCTCTTTTCTAAGCATATCAACATATTTATAGTAGTAAATATTAAGAAATGCGAATTTACTACTTTTATTGGGAATAAGTCACAATTTTACTTTAAAACAAAGTTATTTGATGTCTCGATTTCCACTTCGGACATAGTTCTCAAAATGTAAAACATTATATTATACATTTTAAAGTAGATGACTTTAAAATGATATTGTCCATATTTTTGAGTTGCGTTTCCTGGAAGATAGTTCATTCGATTATATAAAATCAACTTTAACTTAAGAGGGTATGCGCAAAATTTCGGGCCAATGCTTTTTAAATGCATTCATTTTTTTCGAATCCTGAGAAAAATAATAAATATTTTTGAACAATTTAAAGGCAGAATGAAAAATTACATTATTACCGAGAGCCGAGAGTCCCTTAGAATAAACAAAAAGTTTTTTTTTTGAATGAGATATTTAAAATTAAAAATCACACTTAATTTTCTCTTTTTTTCACCCCTGTAACTTACTAAAATAAACATTATAGAAGTTTTCAGGGACATTCGAACCTCGGTAATAACGTAATCTTTCATTCTGCATTTAAATTTTTCAAAAATACTTATTAATTTTCTCAGGATTCGAAAAAAATGAATGCATTTAAAAAGCATTGGCCCGAAATTTTGCGCCTACTCTCTTAAGAATAATCTTCAGAAAAATCATAGCATGTGATTTTTTTTTTAAAAGACAACCACATGCAATGATGACAGTTAAATTCTCATGTTATTAGATATTTGTTCTTACATTTAGTTGACTCTCAATATTAACACCACACTCTGATTTTTTATGTATGATATTTTAAAACATAAATGATGTATCCTCAATATGTTATTGACTTACTATTAGTGGTATTTTTTTCTACTGATTTTATATTTTAATATGTGCAACCAGATCCTGCTGCATTCTGCCGAGGAATTTGCGACCTAATTGGTTTCATTTAATATAATTAGAGCCGCTTCTTTGATTTATCTCTTTTTACCATCTGTTTCTTTAAGCACTATACCTAGTCTTTCCATGGAACTATATGTTCATATATGTTCATAATATACTTAGAGAAAGCCTTAACTACATGGAAAAGAAAATGCGAAGGCATGGGAGTACCGGTACGGAACGAATACCTATATACGTTAAGTTTTGCAGACGATCAAGTAGTGATTGCACAAGACCAAGACGACCTCAGCTACATGATGAAGAAACTACAAGAAGAATATACCAAGGCTGGCCTAGATATTAACCTCGCGAAAACAGAGTACCTATCTACAAGTGAAGAAGACATAGAAGATCTACAGATTGATGACAACGTAACAATCAAAGGAAAGGATAAATTCAAATACCTGGGGTTTATAATCACGAAAAAGGCAACAACAGAGGAAGAAATTACACAAAGATTAGGACAAACAAGAACAGCAATCCGACAACTTAACTCAGTATGGTGGGATAGACACCTAAATATGAAGACAAAAACGCAGATTTATAAAACATTAGTGCGAAGTATTATGACACATGGGGCCGAAAATTGGATCATAAACAAGAAAAACAGCAGTAAGATAATAGCAACAGAGATGGAATGCCTGCGAAGATGCTGCAGAGTAACAAGAATGGATAGGAGAAGTAATGACGAAATAAAGCAAAGAACATCAATAGAAACAGACATACTAACATATATAGAACAAAAAAGACTAAAGTGGTATGGACATGTAAGAAGAGCTAGCGACAGCAGATGGATAAAAAGAATACCCGAATGGAGGCCCCATAGGAAGGAGGAAAAGAGGACGACCCCGAAAATCCTGGAGGAACGAAGTAGACGACGCCATGAGTAAGAGAGGACTAAACGATGGAGAATGGAACAACAGAGAGAGATGGAAACGGTTTGAGCGAGGGAAGGCAGTGAATACTGTAGAATCCCTAAATATATATATATATATGTTCATTTTCCTATGCATATTTACATAATTTATCTCTATCAAATTGTCTATTTTTTATATAAGATTGATGTTCACTTATTTTAACATTTAATGGTCTTGATGTTTCAGCTAAATACAAATGTTCGCATTCACAAGGTATTTTATAAATACAAATCTTTGTTCTTTCTTGTCCATTATTACATTTTGTTTTAGATAAAATAAATAAATCTGTATGTTACTTTGAATTTATTATTATACGTTGTTTTTGAATTTATTTTATATCGTTTTATGTTTATAACTCTTTTATGTATGGTAACTCTGAGATAGCGCGTGTATTATTTCTTGTGAATGTTGCTCTCTTCCATTCAATCTATTATTGAAAATTCCTTATTTATAAACAACAACGGATAATTACTTTTTTAATAAAACAGATATTAATAAATATTTCTCCTCTAAGAACGAATTTTCGTTGGAACAAGTAATTTTATTATTCTCTTTTTAACATTGATTTGATTTCTAATTTAGATATCTGTTGGTGTGTGTTGGTTTTCTATCTGAGTCTCATTTCCAATATACTTCTTTGAAATGAAAACATCCAGGAAAGGTAGTGTGTTATTATATTTCTTTTCTACGGTAAATGTAATTGTCTCTTCTTTATCGTTTATATTATTCAGGAATGAGTCCAACAACTCTGATCCATTAGGCCATATTGGTAATACATCATCTCAAAGGTTTTAAATTTTGTTTAGAAATAATATGGAATATTATTCCACCTTCTTAGGCTTCTTATTATTTAGGGGCGAATTATAAATATCGTTCCACGAAAATATCCTTGACAGAACACGCAACAAACAAATAGGTTTTGAGAAGGATAAATGCAGAAATGGAAATTTTAAAAACAATCAAAACAAAGCAATGGGAATACCTCAGATACATTACACTTAGAAAGAGATATACCTTGCTCTAATTGATTATACAGCGAAAGATTCAAGGAAAGAAAGGCGTAGTGAGACGTAGAATGTATCACGGCTGCGCAAGCTGAGAAAGTGGTATGGATGCACATCAAATGAACTTTTCAGAGAAAAAGTCTCAAAGTCCAAATAGCTTTGATAATAAAATTGCTTTTAATATTTGTAAATTTAATCTACATACACTAATGTGACATATTTTAAAAGATCTAGCTCTAATGATCATCATCAACTTATATGCGTCTATTGCTGGACATAGGTCTTATGCAGATCTTTCCAAGACAGAGACCCGCTGGTCTCTGCCTTGTGCGCCTTGCATCCAGTTACCGCTAACACGCTTTAGGTCGTCAGTTTATCTGGTTGGGGGCGTCCTCTGCTCCGTAGTGCTTCTTGTCTTGGTCTCCATTCGGCAACACGTTTTGTCCATCGGTTGTCTGATAATCTGGCGACGTGTTCTGTCCAATTCCACCTTATTTTTTCGATATTTCGAATTTTTCCGATAGCGTATGTTGTTTTTGTTTTACGACGTATTTCTTCGTTTGGGATTCGGTTTCTCGGAGAGACAGCCAACATCCGGCGCTCCATAGGCCTTTGAGTCACGCCAATCTTATCCACTATGTTTTTATGAGTGTTAATGTTTCCGCTCCATAAGTGAATACAGCTAACACACATTAGTCAAAGTTTTCCTTGTGAGGCATATAGGTAGGTCCGATTTAACTTTAATATTTATATAGTTTAATTTAATAAACGCTGCCCGGGCTAATGCTATGCGATGTGGGAGCTCACATGTTTAATACAGCTCTACTAAAAAGCATTTTTTGATATATTTATTATGTTAAATCGGCAAAAATAACAATTTTTAGAATTTGTAGTTTCCTTTGTGAAGATTAGCTGCACTGTAGAAT
This sequence comes from Diabrotica undecimpunctata, assembly GCF_040954645.1. NCBI lineage: Eukaryota > Metazoa > Arthropoda > Insecta > Coleoptera > Chrysomelidae > Diabrotica > Diabrotica undecimpunctata. Next base: position 12,934 of record NW_027313461.1, on the reverse strand, counting down.
AATATTAGTAAAATTAGATATTTGGTAGCTACATATATTTGATAAGATTATTTGTTTCGTCAAATTTTTAATCTGAAAAAATTGTTTATAAGTTATTTGGACTGAAATGTGAAAAAATCAATGATATCAATTGGTAAATATATTATGTGGTAAATAACAGATACTCGTATAAATAACAAAAATTTCCAAGCCGGATCCACTTTGAAAATAAATATACCAAATATTGAACTAGCAAAAACAGACGACACCAAACACACACACATACACACATGTATATATATATATATATATATATATATATATATATATATATATATATATATATATATATACATAAATTTATATATATAAATTGAATGTCACAATAAAGCATACACAAAAAAATTCTAGTAGAATCAGTTCGTTCGGCTAAGTGTGTGTTCGAATATTGTTAAGCATATTTTTTTAAAAGCACGTGAGATAACTAGTGGCTCACCAATGTGGATAGTAGGTATACCAAGGAGAAATTTTATATAGTGCGATAGGCTGTTATACAGTGGTTAGACAATATCCAACTCCACTTTCAGTCTTTGGCGCGTCGGTATAAAGAACTTGGTTATATTTGTTTTTGTTTATCAGCTCTAGAAAGAGAATTGTTAATGTATCACTGGTATCTTTTTTGTGTCACTATGGGAGTGTGTGTCATATTTTTAGAGATGGTAACAAATGCGCCTTCTATATGGAAGATAGCTGCTATTAGATCTTATTTGCTACTAATTGCGTTAGAGATATGGGTTTGAAGCACTACAAAATTATCTCTTCAGGAGCGCTGTCTCTGGTAGCCAGATTGTGCCTTTGGAATAATCTTGTGTTTTTAAAAATATCATATAAGACGTTTGTTGATCATTTTTTCCATTAGCTCACACATAGTGCATGTGAAGGAGATGGGTCTGTAAGATTGGGAAAAGATAGACTTGCTCCATTGAGATGGAAATTTCTGGAATCTCCAGATTGGATTGTATAAAGATATTAGTTTATTGAGACCATAGTTAGACAAATGCTTTAGAAATTCATAAGGAATATCATCAGGACCAGCTGCGGCGTTTCTGGTATTAGCTAAGGCAGATATTAGCTTGTCGATAGTGAAAGGGAAAATACGGGATCCACTATATGCAGATAATATTAGATTTTTTTAGTGTGGATACATTTCAGGTTTGAGAAAATAATATGATGAGTTTTATTTTTGCTATTTCGAAGTGTTTGGCAAAGGTGTTATCTTTGCAAGCAGATGGTAAGCTTATTAGGACAATATGTAGTTATGAGAAAATAATATGATTAGTTTTATTTCTGAACTTCTCTTCGAAATGGTTGGCAAGGGTGTTAGGAAATAAGTTCACGTGAAGTAATCTCTATACCATTTGAAATTAAACGAGTAATTTTATTATTAATTTTGTGACCTTGAATTTGTCGTATTTTTTTACAAAGTTGGCAAGGATTGGAATTTTCGTTAATGGATGATACGTAATCCTGCCAGGATGATTCTTTACTTTTTTTACTACGTGTTTGGCTTTGGGTTTAAATTTTTTGTAATTTATTAGGTTTTCTAGGCTTCTGTTTTCCTGGTACTTTTAGATAAACAGAGCAGATAGAGCACTTTTAGATAAACGAATCGCCTCTTCACAAGAAGAGTTCCACCAAAAAACCGCTTTATGATTTGGAAAGAATGTTGTTTTGAAAATGTATTAGTAGCTGCGACGGCTTTTGAATACTTTGGTCAGTTAGCTTTATTTAGGCGTCAATAGCTTTTGTCAGAGACAGTTCCACTAAAATTGATGGCAATTATTATATGATAATGCTTACTGTCAAAGAGATCATCAGCTGTTTGTCGGGTTAAAAAATGTGCAGAATTAAGATCACTAATACTAAGATCTATAGCATAGAAAGGTCCAGAGAAAATGTTAAAGTGAGTATTAGATACTGTGTTAAGAAGGCAGTTAAGGCAGTTATTCCGTATTCTATTAGGCAGGATTCCTATTAGGCAGGATAATATCCGTCGCAGTTCCATTGTAAAATAATGAATTTAGAAACTAATTTAGTTAGTAGAAAGAATATACCTTGCATTAATTACGTAGATTTTTAAAAAAGATCAATATCGTTGCAGAGCCTTATGAATTATTGGACATAAGGCTGGCAAGTTCGTCATTGTATAAGGGATTTAATGTGAAATCAGATACAGTTTGGTATATTTATGGAAGGTCTTTAAGGAAAGAATTCATGTTGGTGGTGAAGTTATGGCTTCTTTCAGAGGATCACTACCACCGAAAGAATTTTATAGGAACACAATTAGTTGAAATGCTATTAAAGAAATTTTTTCTGACTTAGTACAAATTAATTTTTCAATTATTGATTGAGCAGAGGGATTAATATTATCAATTTCTATGTCATCAGTTTTTGATTTCTATTTCAGAAATGATTTAGGAGTTACAAAGGCTGTGGAAGGGAGTGTATTTTTGATGTTTAATTTTAGTGGGCTTGCAGAAAAATACTGATGTTTGACTCTGTTTAATTGGGACTGTTAATTCAGTAGGTGTGCTATTTGCATAGATTTAGTTAGTTAGATAGTACTAGCCTCTTTGTAGGTGTAATAAGTTTTCGAAAAGATATTATTTGATTTCTAATGGAAATAAAAATTTTGCATAAGATTATCTACTACGGATACGGAAGGAAGATAGATGCATATACGGTGGTTAGAAATAGGTAAAGCAAAGGATATTTCTTTTGGAGTAACAATTTCGCCAATTGCCTTGATGTACTTAAATAGCACTACGCCTGGGATAGCGTTCATAGCAAAGGCTTAACCTCTACTGGGATATGATGTTGCTGTTATAGATTTTTTCTGTGTGATTTTGGTTACTGCGGCGAAAATAAGTTGAGTTATGTGTGGTGATGATGCCATAATTTGATTTAATATTTTGGATACCAAAATATTCAATAAGTACCAATATTATTATCGGTTGATAAACTAAACACATTAACTGACGAGTTTTTATTAACTACTAGTAAGGAGGAGAAGCAAGGTTTTCACTCGTTGACTTTTCATATGGGAACAAACTGTGTTTTGGACTTCTTAATTCACAAAAATTTGCAGAGAACTTTGAAATGTGTATTTAAACATTGACAGTTATTTTGACACATTTGTTTATATTCTTTTGTCACTGGCAAAATAATAAACATCTACACACAATGAAAACTATTTGCTTGAACCTCAAACTATACAATTTTTATGTTAGAAAAAACCACCTTACTGTAACACGTAAAACTAAGTCATACTTGTCACGGCATGTCGTCACACAAAATTCATTAAGTCATATATTATGACTTAATGAATTTTTGCGATTATAGGAACCGATAAAATGACTTAATGTGTATTTCGTATTCTCAATTTTAGGACAGTGGATTTTTAATATCATAGAATATTAACTTAAAATTGTAGAATAGAAATAAACTTGAAAAATATAAAGATCTCGAAAGAGGAAAAATTTTATTTAGAGAGTTTTTGCACCAAGCGCACTACATAAGATAAATGATGAGAAAGAGTTAGTTTGTTTGGTTTCCGACGCAACAAAACAAGAGAATCTGTTTAATTTTAAAAATTGTTTTTGTAAACGGTCAAATAAAAAATTTATTTTCCAATCCTGGGCGGCAAGAAAGTCTAATCTGAAAAGTTGTGTAGTCAAGAATATCAAACGCGTTGCCTTAAAAAGGGAGAAATAATCAGAATAGAAAACAAACAGATAAACAAATATCCTAGAAATGAAAAACACAGACTGTAAATGACCGAGAATGTTTAGCCAAAATTGGCGGGAAAATCAAATATTTTTCAGATGATAATTAATACAAAAATATTAATACTCAAATCATATTAAAGAACTTTTAAAGCTGATGACAATAGTAACTAGTAGCTAAATCACAATACTAAAGATTACCTAAAACTACTAAGGCATTAAATTACTGATTGTTACTTATACTAAGTGTAAATACCGTAAAAATTCTTACAGAAAAACAAAGAATGAAATGTACAAGCACCCATACATAAAGACAAATTAAAGCAAAAAGTGGTTGAAGATAATGAGTTCTCCTATTAGATTTTAAAAAAATTAATCACAAATTAATTAAGCAGAAAGAAACTGATAAAGACTTAAAAAATAAACAATATCAACTAAACTCGTAAGAATAAAAGATATGTCATAAAACTTCTCACACAATAATCCGTAGAGAAGGGAAAAAAATGGGAAAAATAAAAAAGGATACGGCCCAAACAAGACAATTTCTTAATAACGATGTTAAACTACATGTTACACGGTACGCAAATAACTATATAATGATAACATAAATTGAAGACAACAGAAAATCAGTGAAGGAATAATAAGATCAAAGAATTGATCCAAAGATTGATTAATTGAAAGGATTAATTTGAAAATAAAGTTTCGAACAGATATAGTCCAGTCGTCAGAAATTTGATATCTAAAAATGAGACGAGCAAGCTGAATTTTGATGAGAATGTCACTTTTAAAAGGATCTTAAAAGAGATGTAAAAAAGTTTACCACTCCTACCCCCGGCTTCCCTCGAAAACCCCCCTCGTAGTGGGAACAGAAAAAATCAATTTACCAAGGACCTGCACGCCGTAGAAAAAATGTTTCAAATAAAAAATGTAGCTGGGATAATTTTGAACAAAAATGTTGATTAGCACTTTTTTGTGTAGAATGAACCGTTCTCTAACAAACAACTCTTAAAGCCGGCGATGATTTTGAATGTCAGTTAAGCGAGAGAAATTAATTAAATAAAATTTGTATCAACTCGACAGTAAAAATTCGATATCTTTTGATAAGAGTGCATAGGCGTGGCAATAGCGGGTTTCGCAGGTGCCGTGGCACACACAATAACTTTGGAGGGGCGCAAACATTGGGATCTTTTACTTCTAGAAACAACTAATCTGTGCACATTTAAAGTAATAATTAAATAAACCAGATAATAAACTAAAAAAGTAAAACATTTGTTTTAGAATACATAATAATAATAAATAAGTTAAAAATTATAAATAAGGTAGATAAGTATATCTAATACGGGCCACCGTTGGTATTTTAAAATTGAACAAGGGGATGCAAAATTTTGCTCAAAGAAAATATTGAGGGCGATATATTAAGGATTTTGATAAACGCCTAACAATTAAAAAAGCTCTATGCATTTACCAGAGAACTTTTAATATCTTTGAAGATGAATAATATTTACTTATAATAAAAACAAACTAATCAAAAGTAATTGTACTATATATAAGGTTCCATCCGTTTTTTTTTCATCATTTTTTATTTTTTTCATAATTAATTAGTTAATAGATTTTATCCTCTGATTACTGAAATTAACTTACTATACCCAATACGGGTCATTTCGAATAATTTTAAATATTTTCATTGTGGATTTATTTATGATTTAGTGTTTTATAATCAGATATCACTATTAGATATTACTAACTATTAGACTATTAGATAACAAGCGAGTCTTCTACAGCTGGCGCCGCTTCTCGCATCCTAATTTCCAGCGTTTTCTGTCGAAGCAATCTTCAGTTGTTAAATCTCTGGCGGTCATTGCATCGTCGACATCGTCTCTCCAGGATCGTCTTGGTCTACCTCGTTTTCTGCTAGTTGGCGGAGTCCATTCTTCTATTATTTTTTGGCCATCTATTTTCAGGCATTCTCTGAAGGTGTCCATACCAGTTAAGTATTTTGGCTTCGATTGTGTCTATTATGTCTAGATCGATTTCCATTTCTCTCCGAATATCTTCGTTTCTCACCCTATCAAGTCTAGTGAGCTGGCAACATCGTCTCCAGTAGTTCATTTCCATAGCCTTAATTTTTGATTTGTTTCTTTGGTTTATTTCCCAGAGTTCGGCCCCGTACAGCCCCATACTTTCTATTATTGTTTTATAGATTCTTCTTTTATTTTCTTTTGTTATTTTTTTATTCCATAATAGTCCATGTAGCTGTCTGGTAGCTGATCTTGCTTGGCCAATCCTGGAGTGTATTTCTTCGCTACTTCCTGCTTTTGATGTTATTTGGACTCCCAAGTATTTGAAATTGTCTGTTGGTTTTATAGTTCCCATTTCGATTTGTAGGCTTTCTGGTTTTTCTCCTACAACTAAGTACTCAGTTTTTTGTATATTAATTGTGAGGCCCCATTTGGTATACTCATCTTCCAGTTTTCTAAGCATGTAGCCTACATCACTCTCGTCTTCAGCTAGAATGGCTTGGTCGTCAGCGAAGTGTATCGTGTACAATCTATCATCTCCGATTGGGATGCCCATATTGCAGCACTTTCTTCTCCACACTGAGAGTGCCTCATTTAGATATACAGTAAAACCTCCCTTAACCGAAACCTTTTTAACCGAAACATCGTTTAAACCGAAACGGTTGACAGTTTCAATAATTTCGTCAATAAAACGTAAATGTTTATCGCAAAACGTAAACAATTCCATTAATTCCACTCACCGATTGATGTATATTTCCGAAAAAGCACTTTCAGTTATAGAAGCCAAAAAAGGTCATGGATGTCGACAACTTTATTTTCAGAATGGTTCGAAAATGAATTCGTCTCAAGTGTAAAATCCTTTTTAAAATCAAAAACCTTCCCATGAATGCATTGATCCTTGTTGATAATGCCGCCATCTCACCCGCAAAATCTACAAATGGTAACAATTGTCAAATTTTTGCCACCGAATGTCACAAGTTTAATTCAGCCGTTAGACCGAGAGTCATAGAGACATTTAAGAGACATTATAGAGGAGCATTCTTAAGACATCTGTTATTACAGCTGACTAATTAATCCAAAAGTATTCCCGAAATCATAAATCTTTAACCAATGAAACATGTTATTGGTGAGCTGAGTCGTGGGCCAAGATCAAATCTTCAACTTTGGAGAAATGCTGGAACAAACTTTTTGTGGAATTTTGATTGACGATCCTGAAGAAAAAAATGGTAAGGAAACGACAGAAGAAATTAAACCTTTTATAAAAAATTTGCCGGGATGTGACAATATTAACCAAGAAGAGATACGTGAGTGGTTAGCAGCCGATAATATGGAAAGTGAATTCATCGACTAGGGCATCATTGATATGGGTCTTTCTCCAGATAACCTGAGCATATCAGACGACGAAGATGACGACCCAAGAGGCAACAGGCAGCACGAGACCGCCGACGAGATTTTCACGACTTAGAGCTAAGAATTTTATACAGTAGGCCTAATTAGTTAGGGACACGACTAGGTTCTTAATTTTTGTTGTCATTGCATACAAGTTTTGTCCTTTTCAAATGGCTTCGTTTCGTCGAACAATCGAATGAGGCAAACTCATGACGTTCTGCAAATGAACGATGGAGAGAGAGAAAAACATCATTGTCAAACGAAAACGCAAAAGAAAATAGAAGATTACTTAAAAAAGCATGTTAAACTTGTTCATTTTCCTTAATTTTATTACTTTATTCCTGGATTTACTTATTCAAAAACATTACGAAATCAACTCATAGTATTTTTTTAATACCAATACTTTGATCAAGAATATTATAAAAAACAATGTTAATTTCTAACCGAAATTCTTGTTATCCGAAACGGCCTCCCCCCCAATTATTTCGGTTAACGGAGGTTTTACTGTATTTTGAAGAGTGTAGGTGCTATGCAGCAGCCTTTGCTTTAGGCCGTTACTAATAGGAATTTCTCTAGTTAATCTATTTCCAGTTTTAAGGTTTGCCGTCATATTTTTGTAGAGTTGTTGTACTGCTTGTATATTTTTTTTTGCTTATTCCTTGTTTTTCCATTGCTACCCAAAGCATTGAAAGTGGTACACTATCGTATGCCTTTGTCCGATCTATAAGACTATATGAGTTGAAAGGTTGTGGGCTAATCTGTTTTCTCGATAACTTGCTTTAGAGAGAATATACGTCCATACAGGATCTGCCTGCACGAAAGCCATTCTGTTCTTTAACATCTGTCATCTCTTTTTCAATTTTGTTTTTTATTATTTTTCCATACAGTCTTGAGAGTGAATTTATGACACTTAGCCCCCTGTAGTTTAAACAATTCTTTCTATCTCCTTTTTTGTAGATGTTGTTAATTATGTGCTTTTGTCCACTCCGGTGGTAAGTCGTGTCCATTATAGAATAAGGTGAAGACATACGCCAGTAATTCCCAGTAATACTTGTGGGCTATGTTTTAATAATTCATTGGTATACCTTGTGGTCCCGCATGACTTCCGATTTTTTAGAGTTGTATTAGCATTCTCGACTTCCTGTACTGTTATTTCATCGTCTTCACTGAATTCCAGTTCATATGTTGTTGAACTGATGTTCGTGAATTGAGGTCTTGTTTCAGTCAAAAGTTGTGAGTAGTGTTCGATCCAAGATCTTCTTCTATTAATCTATTCTACTCGTTTCTTTTCTGTTTGTTCTCAGATTTTTACCGTTTTCCATGCTTCCCTTGATCTTGTTGACCCTATATATTTGTTGAGTTCTTCGCATTACTTTTCCAGGAAATATTTTTTGCTTTAGTTACTAAATTTTTTACTTCTCTGTTTGATCTTGCATATGTTCGTCTATCATCTGGATCATTTGTTTGTAGCCACTTTTGATATGCTTGTTTCTTGTTGTGTACTGCATTGGCGATGTCATTTGTCCACCACAATGGAGTATTCTTTTTGTTCTTTTGGATTGTGCCGAGCGCTTCGTAAGCTGCTTCATTGATTTTATTGATTATCTCTTTATAAGTATTCTGGGCTGAGGAGTAGATCAGGTTTGCCAATTTTGGCTGAGTCGCAGCTTATAGTAAGAATGATGTCGAGTCGTTTGCAGTGCATCAATATTGTATTTAGGTAGATTTGATTCCAGGGGTTTTGATTGAGCTAGTTGGTTGTCATTTTGATGTAGTAGCCGAGGTCGATACTGTAGGTAACATTTTGATCTACCATATAGTGGTCAGTTTCCGCACTCCGTCCTCTTAATACTCTTATGTCTTTAACTTGTATGTGTGTTTCTTGTTTTGTGATGACATAATCTATAATTGACTTTGTGTTTCTCGTTGGTTGAACCCAGGTGTACTTATGTATGTTTTTATGTTGGTAGAATCCGTTTAGGATTTTCAGAGAGTGCTGTTTACAGAATTCGATTAAGTGTTACCCATTTTCATTTGTTTTAGCGTCAACCATATTTTCCTACGACTTTGTCATTTGTTTTTGTTCCTGTTCAAGCGTTAAAATCTCCCAACAACACAATTTCTTTACGGCTATTTATATTTTCAATGAGTCCGATAGGTTCGTAGAATATTTGTTTAGCTGCTTTTGATGCATTTTCTGACGGAGCATATATTCCAATACTATTAGATATAAGTTAAAAAAAGATAGGGAATATCCTTCAAACATAATAGGAAGTAAGAAGTCCTTACCAACCACAACTAGAACAGTTTCCAGCCAAAATAACAGGCAAAATAAAAAGCATTAAAAGTCAGTCGTTTTTACCCACTTGGAATTCCCAACTTCAAATGGTGGAATATAGTCCAACAAAAGACAGTACTAATTCTGGAATTTTCATCACAGAATAAAGTCACCGAACAATTTAAAATGTATCAAAATACAAGTTGCCATGAATTGTAACGTGAATAAGTCCGTAGAGCATTAAATCCAAAAGAAAAAAGAGGCTGAACTGAAAGCCAGCGAGAAGCAGCGACAAAAAAATTTAGTTTATGAAGAAACTAATTGATATAATTATAGTTCTAGTAAAAGGTGGAAAACCTCCTCGTAGTCATGGTGAAATGGAAGAAAGCAATGAAAAAGCATTGTTTCTTTCTTCTTCTTTAAGTGTCATCTCCCGCGACGAAGGTTGGCAATTCATCATGGCTATTCTGACCTTCGAGGCAGCTGCTCTGAACAATTGCCTTGAGCTGCAACCAAACCACTCTCTCAGGTTCTTCAACCAGGAAACGCGTCTTCTTCCTACGCTTCTTCTACCCCTATTTTTCCGTGAATTATGAGTCTCAAGATGTTGTATCTTTCGCCTCTCATCACATGTCCGAGACATTGCAAGTTCCTTTCTTTTATTGTATTTTCCATTTCCCTCTCTCAGCCTATTCTCCTTAACACTTATATTCGTGACTCTAGCTACCCTTGGAATCCTTAACAATCTTCTAAATGTCCACATTTCAAACACGTTAAGTCGATCTTGAAATTGTAAAATTTCTTAAAAAAATATATACTTTAAATTTAAGGCATAAAACATCATGAATTTAGATTTTAAGTTTTGGAAGCGAATATGACGCATTTGAAATATGCCTAAAAATCGCTGAATTTAAACTTTCAGGTACAAACGATTGCACGACACGGTAAATACTTCCAGGACGACGATATTGGGTAGAATTTGTAGCTGAAGTTGTGTAGTTTCGAAAAACCGTACTTATGCAATCGAAAAGAAGCAGTTTTAACTTTTCAGGTCATTTGTAATGGGAAAGTTTAAATCAGCAATTTTTTAGGGATATTCCAAATGCCTCACATTCATTGCTAAAACTCAAAACCAAAATTTCATGCAACATGTTATAACGATTAGGCGCTACCAATGGAAAATTCCATTAATGACTGGTCAAGGGAAGCGATAAATTGTATTGATCTCATAAAAATTGTAAAAAATCGCAAAAATCGCGCAACTTCTATTTATTTGAGAGCTTTATAGAAACTGAGTTTATTTAGGGCAAAATGCAATAAATGCATACAAAAGCTCTACCCCTTTACCTTTAAAACGCATTTTGATTTTAGTCGATAGGCCACTCTGATCAAAATATATGAGGGGTTTTTAGGAGGAAGCCAGTGGGTAGAAGTGGTAAACTTTTGGCATATTTTTGAGTCTCAAAATTAATATTCTCAGCAAAATTCACTAGTTCGTATGATTTTTAGAGGTTCAGTGGCATTTTCGTCTCTGGCGACTGGAGTAGAAATATTTTTTACAGAAATTAATAAATATTAAGTTCGGACTAAAATATATGAAAGAAATTTTCAATACATGAATAAGTCCTATTTGATCTTCAGATATAAGAACACCTTACTCCGGGAATCTCATGTCTTCTGGAGATGGGATTTACTTTTTGGTGTGTGTGTTTGTGTGAAGACTAGGGATGAAACCAGAAAAACGTATACGACCATATGGACTGTATTAAGAAGATAGAAGAAACTGTTGAAGATGGTAGAGACTGGATACAATATCTAAAAGAGGCAGAGGCTTGATATAAGGTACGTGTAGGGAACAGGCGGAAGAAGATATAAACAAACTGGGGATAAATATGGAAACCATAGGAACGTCTTTGGATGAAAGAAACATGCGAACGAAGGTCACGTATAGGAGATAGTGGGACTCAGAATTGAGTTTGAAACCTGAGATGTATTTAAAGAGAAAATGGATATAGTTTCGACAAAAGTATATAACCTGTAAGTATATATATATATATATATATATATATATATATATATATATATATATATATAATATATATATATATATATGAAAGTAAAAGATTGCATTTCATTTCAATCGGAACTCCACCCTTGCTCTACACGTGTTTCGAGTTATTCAACTCATCATCAGGAGCACTTGTGGAAGTTCAACTGAAATGAAATGCAGTCTAGTATTTGGGTATTATAACAAAATAACAGCCAGGCACGCTAGCAGCGACATCTATATGAATTAACAAGAAGTCCAGAGACCTCTCGCTGATAGTAAATTAGGAAGAACCGCAAATTCAAAGCCTCTTACTAGAGACTTTTAACGACGCTAGAAGTATCTTTTTACTTCAACATGCATCTACGATTCACCTTTGAAAATTACTATCTTTTTCGCTCTTTACGTAGAGAAAGACGTTTAAATGAAAGTAAAAGATTGCTATTCATTTCAATCGGAACTCCACCATTGCTCTACACGTGTTTCGAGTTATTCAACTCATCATCAGGAGCACTTGTGGAAGTTCAACTGAACTTCCAGTGTATATATGTGCACAGTATAATATATATATATATATATATATATATATATATATATATATATATATATATATTATACATATATATATACTGTGCTTATGGGTAAAATAAACATAATCGTCACTTAAGGTATGTGTCAATTGAAAGTCCTTAATTAGTAAATCAATTTAGGCGCATTCTCCAATTTTACTAGTGATCGGTTCTCGAGATAAACGAAAAATAAAAATAATAAAATATACCTACATAAAGAGTAATTTTTCATTACGGAAAAAAACAAAGTATGACGGTTCAATGTTCTGAAGTATTATTCTCTTTTAAGATCCTTCTTAAGATATTTAAGAAGTGAAAGATCCCGGATACGTATTCTGGTTGAGCTAAATTTTTTATTTTATGAATGCATTATTTAAAATTATTAAATGGAATAGAATAGAAATATGCTTTAGTGTCACTGAAAATTATACAATTTATGGACAAAGTATTAAAAAAAAGTCAGAAAAATAACAATAACAAAAATTTACCCTCAAATAAGATAGTAACCAATTCAAAGAATACCCTCGAATTCCATAGAAATTTAGTTTTTTTATCAAAATGTCGTGATTTATACAATCAAAAAGCTATGGCATAGTCATAAAAACAGTAACAATGTAGATATTATTGTTTAGTGCTTGATGGACCTCCTGTCGTACAGAAAACATAGCATCACTGGTACATTGATCCTAACTGACTTTTGATCAAATGTTTTCAACGAGAAAGGACACTAAGTCGGGCTTTTATAATTCTCTTAATAATTTTCGATAGGACCGGTAGTAAGGCAATAGGTCTCTAGTTGCAGACATTAGATTTTTGACCACCCTTATGAAGAGGAATAATAATGGCTGTTTTTACTCTGAGATAGCGCG
>NW_027313460.1:0-21526 GCF_040954645.1 Diabrotica undecimpunctata | reverse complement strand
ACGCGCTATCTCAGAGTCTCACTGTCACTATCTAGTCCATTGTCCATAATTTTTTGTCCCTCCTCTTCAAGTTCTTTCTGTGTCAGAGGACGTTTATTGCGACTACACCGCGCCATTTCAAATTACTCGTCAATTGCACTAAACACTTATACCATAAGCGGGTCAAAATTGACTCTATGCGTGCCTAACTCTGCAGTAGTAACAGATAAACTAACGGAATTTTCGTAGATCGATAAATCACCTACCGGTCGAAGATTAGCAGAAAGCGCGCAATGCTCAATCTACGTTTCGGTAGCGAAACTTGGCATTAAAAACGCGGGGGGTCAATTTTGACCCCGCCATGGTACTTAAGGGTTAATAAAAGCTTGTAGTCTTAGGTCCATCTGCGTGAAAGGAACTATGAAATTGCCTTCTTCAGAGAGCTCTTCCCAAACCTGTTGTATACCGTGCCACAGCTCTTCAGCATTTTGAGGTATAAAATTACGCCGATACAACCGTTTTATTATAACCCCCCACACTTTCTCGATTGGGTTTAAATCTGGACTGTAGGTGGGCTATGGTAAGGTTTCGATGTTGTTATTGTGGAGCCACTGGTTTATTATATTTACAGGGTGAATAGTACAATTATCTTGTTGGAGGATAAAATTATTTTCTGAATACAACTGTTCTACACTGGGAAACATGATGTTTTGTAGAATATTCAGATAAGTCTGCCCAACAAACCTGCCATCAATACGCCATACCATTCCCATTCTTCTAGATGAAATCCGATTGGATATCTATCCATTGCTCGATATCTATCAACATAAATCTATTATTATCTGTTCTATACACTCCAATTTTGCCCTTTTTAGAAGTTTTAAAAATTTTCTCATCTGTAAATATTACCCTATAGCAAAAATCTTGATTTTGTAGCTGATGGTTTAAAGCAAATATGTCTTGATTGCTTCCGTTGTGGCGAAAAAGCTTCTTTTTTGCTGAAGTTCGGTACATAAGACGCGATGCTTTAATTCTGCGTCAAGTTGCTGTAACATAATTCTTGTAGTTTTTGCATTTTCAAAAGGATTCTGTTCTAATCTCTCCAAAAGCGTACGATCTTCATAAGCGGTAGATATTTTTGGTCTTCCAGAACCTTGCTTTCTTTCGAGAGTTTCTTGTTCTCTCCATTTGTTATTAATATTAAAAACTGTTGTTCTGATTACGTTAAAACGGTTCGCTATGGCAGATAGTGACCAACCATCTTCTAATTTGGTTACAATTCTTGCTTTTAGTTCTTTGTTATCATGTGGAGCTATTTTTTGAGGTTAAACAGAATAACTTATCTGACAAATTTTAAGATTTATCAGTGACAGTGACAGTATGTAAATTCTTCTTGATGTGCCTATCCGTTTCGAATGTTGGCGATCATCATGGTAATCTGTATCTTATCTGCAGCAGCGCGGAAAAGCTGCACAGATATTGTATTGAACCAAGTTCTGAGGTTTTTTAACCAAGATGTTCTTCTTCCTGGACCTCGTTTTCCAAATATTTTTCCTTGCAGGATGGCTTGAAAAAGAGCATATCTGGATTCATTTCGCATAATGTCCGAAGAACTGTAACTTTCGAGATTTGATGGTGGTCAGTACCTTTCGTTTCTTATTCATTCTTCTGAGGATCTTCTCATTTGTGACTCGGTTAGTCCATGGGATTTTAAGCATTCTCCGATATAGCCACATCTCAAATGCTTTCAGTTTTCTGCACATATCTTCGTTCAAGATCCACGATTCAACACCATAAAAAAGGACAGAGAAGACGTAACATCGCAGCATTCTTACTTTTGTATCAAGAGAGAGGTTGTGACTCTTGAAGAAGGCACCCATCCAATTGAAGGTGGATCTAGCTTTTCCGATGCGTGCTCCAATCTCTTTGTTGGTCCATTCTTAATTTATTATGGTGCCGAGGTAGTTGTAGTGCGTCACTCTTTCTACAGGGGATTGAATGACGTAGAGTTGACCTTCTGTTATACTTTTCTTGGTAATTATCATAAGCTTTGTCTTCTTAACGTTTATATTGAGTTCATATTATTGACTGTAATACGTGATTTTGTTCATAAGACTTTCTTCTAAGTTGTCCGCAAATACTATGGTGTCATCTGCATATCTGATGTTATTTAGCCGGTAACCATTTAGAACAATACCTTTTTCAGTTTAACGCAAAGCTTCGATAAATATTCTTTCAGAGTACAGATTGAAGATTAGAGGAGACAAAATACAGCCTTGCCTTACTCCACGCATAATTTCCACATAGTCAGTGTGTTCACCTTCAACTCTGAGTATGTAAATAATAAGTATTTATACTTCAAAATACACTGCTTGATTTTCTATAAAATACGCTTTAAGAGTCGTATCAGTTTTTTAAGAACCAGCTGTACAAAGAATTAAATTATATTTAAATATTTCTACTGTCATCCTACAATTTACAAACTCTGAACAATAATATTTACATTTTTCTAATACAATATGGTCCAATTGATTTCAAGTATTAGTTATAATTCATTCAGCAGAAATGCCATTACGTTATCAATCCTATTGAGTTAAAATCTATTAGAGTCTGGTGTAGTGAGACTTTATGACGTACTACAAGGTAATGAAGGAATAACGGGCTGTAGATATTTGCCTAATGTAACTTTGCAACACTTCAACATAGGCGTAGAAAGGGGGGCAAAATAATATATTTCTTGCCATGAAGTGAAGTTGCCTAAATAAAGCATCTTTATTCTTGGTAGTTTCTGCTCAATTGAGTACCTACATTTTATCCACTTTATTGTTTTTTAACCCTTTCGAGACTCCAGGTACATATGTGTACCACTATGTTTGCATACAAGCCTAAAGTGATATTTTGCCGTTAAATATTATTTAAAAATGTACCAGTCAGTTCTCCATTGCATCGTTTGAGTCACGTTCACGTGTAGCCGCGTAAAATATTTTAGTTAACCTAGAATTTGCGAGTTTTAGATGTATTGGTTGCTACAGTCAGCATAAATACATTGTTTTTTGATACAAATTATAGTTAAATTGTATTATATCATTTTACAGACTGTTTGTTTTTGTGTCTTTTTATAGTAAGTATATTTAGATTGTTATTTATTTATAGTAAAATAAACTTTTGACTGTTTTTAAAAGCTATGGTACTAATAAGTACCAATAGTCTTATAGTACGGTATGTAAGTGTACCATTAGTCTTATTCATGTCATTTTTAGATATGGATAAGAAAAGGCCACTTACATAGAAAGAACTTCAATATTATGCAGAATTATCATTTTCCGAGTCTGGAAGTAGTGATGACATGTATAAGCCTTCTGATGATGAATCGGAATCAGACGAGGACTGCAAAGATAATTTTCACGAAACTTCTAATGAAGAATCAGAATCAGAGTTAGAAGTTCGTGATACACAGGAAACTTTACAAGAAACTGCCACACCTAGTAGTTCTTTTGTGTTGTGGTCAACACCAAATGAAGGTTTTGCTCCGAAAAAACAAATTTCAAGTCAACGTAGTTGTACATTGGATGCTGGCATACAATCTAACTTGACGCCATACCAATATTTCAAAAAGTTGTTTCCACGTTCTTTGTATATGTATATTGCTCAATGCACTAATGAAAGGATTGAAATATGTAAGCAGTCAAGAAGAAACGCTCGTCTGAAAGAAACTGACTTAGGAGAAATTCAAATAGTTCTTGGTTGTATGCTAGTTATGTGCTACAACCGTGTACCAGAAATCAGTAATTATTGGTCAACTCATCCTTCACTGGGAAACGTTTCAATTCAAAATGCAATATCCCGTGACAGATTCAAAGTTATATCGTCAAAAATGTATTTTGCATCACCAAAGAAACCAACAGAAGCCTCAAAAACGTATTACATTGATGACGTTGTACAATGCTTGAAAGGTACCTTTCAAAAATATCGACAAGACAGCAGTTTTCAAAGTATCGACGAGTCCATGACGAAATTCAAAGGTCGATCGTCACTCAAACAGTACATGCCGCTAAAACCAGTAAAAAGGGGAATCAAAATGTGGCTTAGGTCAGACTCGTTTACTGGATATACCTACGACTTCAACATCTACACAGGTCGCGAAACTGAATATGTAGAAGGAACTCTTGGGGAACGTGTAGTAAACAAACTTGTTTCCACAGCAAAAGAAAGAGATATAACCTTTTGCTTTGATCGTTTTTTTACTTTGGTTTGTCTGTTGGAAAATATAGAGTACGAAGCAATAGGGACCTGTAACCAAAATAGAAAAAACTTGCCAAAAATAAAAGATAAATTGCAAAGAGGTGAATGCGTATTTCAGTGCAGTGAAAACGGACTAATGTTTGTGAAATGGCAGGACACCAAGGAAGTCTTGATGATGAGTAATTGCCATAATGACAGTGTTTCATCTATCAATAAAACCATGAGAGATGGTTCGAAAGTAAATGTGTCCTGTCCAGAAATGATAGCGTGCTACAGGAAAATTATGGGTGGGGTTGATCTAGTAGACCAAATGGTAGGATTGTACGATTTAGATCGTAAATCAAACAAATGGTGGAAAAAAGTATTCCATCGCTTACTTATGATGTCAGTTGTAAACTCATGGATTATTTATAATGAAAAAAATAAGAAAAAAATTCCTCTGATTCAATTTTTGGTACCTCTGGCAGAAGAAATGATAGCTGAAGGACAAAAAATAGCTGCTATACGACGTTTATCTAAGAAGGGAAGAATATCTATGAAAAGAAAACGTTTCGAGAGTGTATCATTACATCTTCCAATTGAAGGAAGCACAAGAAGACGATGTAAAATGTGCACTGATAATAAAACTCAAACACGTACAAAAACCCTTTGCGAAGAGTGTGACATTCCTTTATGTAAAAACTGTTGCGCAGTATATCACCGTAAATAATATTTTGTATTTTTGAGTAATTGTTTTGTATTTTTGAGTAATAAAGTAATACAAATATATTATGTGGTATATAATAATATTTTTATGTGGGACTGTTGGTACACATATGTACCAATACACAAGACTAATGGTACATATGTGTACCACTACCCCCACGAACACCCTAACGTTTTCATTAACATTTTTTGTTAAAAAAGGGTATATTTGTGTATATAAAAATAAAAAACCACAAAAATATGTTTTTAAAACTCGTTAAAAAAAACCGTCTCGAAAGGGTTAAACAATAATTCATAAAATAAGGATATTGACAATTACAATATTACTGACATCTAACTTGACTAGGACCAAACGCAACCCGTTATACACATTTTGCACTACGTTTGGCCCAACTTTAACAATAATACTCTGGAAAATTGAATTATGTTTTTGCAAAATTTTGGTATGTATTTAATTCGTAGAACAATTTTAACGTATGTATTCAATACAAATTTCAGTCCTCTACAATTTGGAATTTTCCATTAAGTTTCCTATGACCCGTTTGACGATTCACCTCCCGGTATATCAATCTAAGCTTATTTTACCGATTATGGTACAGCCTCCCTTACATAGCCGCTGTTTATTTATGCCCACGATTGTCTAATATTCGTTTTTATGTGTCATGTTGTACCGACTTATTTCCTTATGTCATAGTTCCATATTAAATTTGGACGTCTTCTTGATCTCTTGACGCCTCTTGGATACCACAGGATCATCTATTGTCATTTCTTCTCGCTAAATGTCCCGACCACTGCCCTTTTTAAGATTTAATTCTGTGGATTACATCAGTGACCTAGTATGCATCGCCCCATTGACCTTAAAGTGACTTTGAGTTTCGCTCTATCTTTAATGTCCAAGTTTCGCAGCCGTATGTCATGATTGGTAGTAAACACTGATCGAATGCTTTTTTCTTCAGATTAAGTTTCATCGTCGATGCCACTCAATCTTAGATGGCTGAGGTATTCTCCATCAATGGATAGGCCTTTGTTCTGCTGTGAATTTTGCTAAATATATTTTCTAGAGTTGCAGTGAAGAGCTTTGGTGATATTGCGTCTCCTTGTCGGGCGCCTCTGGTAGTGGAAATTTCTGGAGTGTTTTCATAAATTTTTACCTTAGCTTTTGCTTGTCTATGTATATTTGCTAAAGTCTCTATGTACCGTTTGTCAATGCGTTGGTTGGTCAAAGCTTTTATTACTGCCTTGGGATATTTAGAATCAAAAGCCTTCTCCAAATTAATAAAGCTTAATGCTAGTGGTAAACTCCATTCGCTTAGCTCGGGCATATTTTAACAGATTCATTGTCGGAAACCTACAACACAACAATTCCTACTTCTCAGTATTATTAGCTCAAGTATCCTACTATTGCAGACTTCTTTCTTTAAAAAAAGAAGAATTATTCTAAATAGTGGAAGTGTATACTAAACCCATCCAATTTTGGGTAGTATATATTTAAAAAATATATTTTAGTTGTTATAATTTAACATAACTATTTATTATATGGTGCAGATAAATACATATTGATTGTCGGTAATTCGCAAATTTCTATTTCATTTACTAATTAATTTGTTTACTATTAATATTGGCTATGAGTACGTGTGCTTGGTTGTATAGTAATTTCCAGCCACTTTTAGTCTGTCAAAAAGTAACTAACTTCGCAAAAAAAAAATAATTACTAAATTCACTAGACAGTTCGGACTGGGAATAGCGAACCGAGTATATTTCATATTCTTTAGCTCTATTCATTAGTTCTCGATTAGAGTATGGATATTATCCAGGGTACTGAATCCATTTCTGAAGCCAGCTTGCTCTCTTGGCTGTGCAGTATCTAACGCATTTGTTAATCTGTTGTTGATGATCTTTTTGAATATATTTTATATGATTGGTAGTAGACTTATAGGTCTGTGGTTTTTGATATCCTCTTTGATACCTTTCTTATGAATAAAAATTATGTTTGCTAAATTCCAATGGTCTGGTATGCATTTTGATCTTCGGCATCACGTAAATATGTATGCCTGCTAAGATTTTCCAGGTTTTTTTGCCAACGTGCTTAAGCAGTTCCACTGTTATGCGATCTATTCCGCTTTTCATTTTTGTAATTATCGATTTTACTTCTTCCCGAAGGACATTTAGTACATCTTCTTGGTAGTTAATTGCTTCTTCACGTGTTTCAGGGGCTTTACAATTTAGTCACGAGTTGTATTATTTCATTTCTGTCTGCAATTCTAATGTTTTTGATTGTTAGAGCAACGATTTGCTTCTTCCCAATGATTAATGCTTTTTTTGTTTTCTTATTTTTTTTCCTGTTTTCGATTGCATTTTCTACTAGTCTTTCATTGTATTTTCTTATGTCTTCCTTGATACTTTTCCTTATTGTCTTACAAAGTTCTGTGTATTGTATTCTCTGTATGTTGCTACTTATTTTCATTTCATTTTATCATTTTCATTTAAAATAACCATCAGAGTTAAATATTCGTGTCAGTTTCAGTGTGATACCAGTATATACGGTAATGTGTAACATTCATGAGAATTTGGTGTGATGACTGCAGTATCACTTTGATGATTCACACCAGTAGTATCGATAGAAGAATGGTTTTGTATAGTATTATATGTTTTAGACAAAGTGCTAAACAATATTTTCTTTAAGATTGTTGGTGAACAGTTATTCCTAGAAACAGTTGGTATAGAATTTTAAGGCTTTTTTGTTGTAGTGATATATCAGACTTTTGTACGACCCCCCATTTAATTTGTTTAACCAAGTTTAATTTGATGGAATGTTTATGACAAGACATGCAGTTCATGTACCTCCTACTAATATTTTATTATGGTTTGAACGAAATAACTTGGGGTCTAAATAGGGAACACATTGTGATTTATCTTCAACCTCAATTGCAAACTGAATGCATGAGTCGTAACTGTTAAAAACGAACAGTAGTTCCTCTGTTATATCTCTAGAAATGGCTAGTATTTGGTCATTTGTATATATATTTTATGAAACTTAGCCTGACGGATAAGAATGGGGAAAACAATGTCTAGCAAATCATCCATAACATAACTAGTTGAGATAGGGCTGACTTTGGCAACCATAAAAGTGCCCCAATTTTGTTTTATATATTTTTCTTTATAAGAGAACTCTTCTTCTTGTAGTGCCTATCCGTTTCGGATGTTGGCGTCCATCATGGCAATCTGTATTGTGCATACTGCGGATCTAAAAAGATCTGTGGTTGTTGTGTTCACGTACGTAGATTTTTCAGCCAGGAAATTCTTAGCCTTCCTGGTCCCCATTTTCCTTCTCTCTATAAGAGTTATAATTGTGAGTAAAAAAGCAACTCAATTTAACTACTGATGTTCATCTTTCAGTAACTACTTAAATCACTCCAGTGTTTACGTATGGAGACTGATAAGTTTTGTTTTAAAGCACTCAACTTTGATCTCAGCTTTGCTAAAACTAAAACCTAGTTTTTAGTTTTCTGTTAATAATATTCTGACACAATAAGATTCCATTAGCAATTTTCATTAGAACCTCTTTATGATCTTTTTAACAATGTCTTAATTTATTGACAGTTTCTGTTAGTACATTTCTATTTTTGATCGACTACCTCCATGTGCTAGGGTTTTCATCATCATCATCATGCAACCTCTTCTGTTCACTGCTGGACATAGGTCTCTCCCATTTTTCGCTACTCTTCACGGTTCTGTGCTTCTTGTTGCCATTTCTTGGATATTCGTCTAATGTCGTCCATCTAGCGTGTTGGTGGTCGTCCTCTGCTGCGTTTTTCTCTCGTGGGTGCCAGTCAATTAGTTTTCTGGTCCATTCTTGTGTCTTTTAGTCTCGCTATGTGACCTGCCCAATTCCATTTTAGCTTGGCTATACGTTCGACGACATCACTGATACCTGTTCTTTTCCCTTAAGTCTTGAGTCCTTATTTTGTCTTTTTCTGTCACGCCGCGTCGAGAATTGATCTTTCCATACGCCTTTGTGCCACTTGCATTTTTAGTGCTGTTGTTTTTGTGAGCGTGAGAGTTTCTGCTCCGTATGTCATAATAGAAAGAACGCATTGGTCAAATGTCTTCCGTTTCATAGCTATCGGGATGTTGCTCTTAAAGACTCTAGTGAACCATACGCCGCCCCAGCAAGTGTTAGTCGTCGTTGAAATTCGCTGGTCTGGTTGTCCTTGCCTATTCTGATTTTATAACCAACATATATGTACTTTTCTGTCAATTTTACCACTTGATTTTGAATGATTAGGTGTTCGCTGGGAACTAAATTTGTCATAAAGGTCTTATTGATGTTCATTTTTAGACCTATTGTTGAAGATACGTTTTCTAATTCTTGTACCATTTGCTGTGCTTCACCCAGATCTTCGGTAATAAGTACTATGTTGTCGGTAAAACGCAGATGATTGAGCATTTCTCCATGTATTTTTATTCCTCTATTTTCCCAGTTTAGCATTTTAAAGGCGCATTCGAGGACCGTTATAAATAATTTAGGTGAGAGAGTGTCGCCCTGTCTCACACCTCGCTTGATATGAATTTCTCTGGTGGTATCATGTAGTTCCACCTAGTCATGTAGTTAGGGTTTTAACCCCAACGTATTAGAACGGAAAATATTCTTAAATTATAATAAAAAGTATTCACTATTAATATGTTTAACAACAATAATTAATCCATTGACCCGAGTTGAAAGTACGTATTAGTGACCTGGACAGTGGCTTTGTTTCATTAAATAATACCACCTAAGCTAACATTTCAATGATACAGGCATTTAGATATTTATAGGTATAAAAAACAGTATATTTCGGATCATAGATATAGAATTCGAATTAGTATCGATGTATTGTTTATATGTTCCGGCTGATAAGGTAGACGCAGTCGTTTAAACCTTATGTACATAAATAAATGGTACAGTGTATAGTAAATATAGCTCTTTTGTTGCTATCAACAAGTCCTCGTAGACACTTTGTCTCAGGACCAGCAACCTCCAGTGGAGTCTTACGTTGCCACGTAATCAATTCCTGTTGTAACTTAAACATCATAGCATATAAGATCCAATAATGTAACTGAAATTCAAATTAAAAACATTTAACTGATTTTTACCCAAGTATTTAGTGGCTCAAAACATATACACGCAGATAGCATTGATGATGGAATATTTAATTCCGAAAACGTTTTGTGATGTAGCCCGATAGGGAGTTTTAATATATACCTTTTATAGAGGAATTTTTAAATAAATTTTTTAGAGAAAAATAAATTCACTGCTTTACGCTAGAATAGTGCCACCACTGTCTATACCATTAAATATAAGGGAGCTCCCATTCCGAATGTATCAATTATCATGGAACAGGCTGTGTATTCCGTGATATACAGTGACTTGTTTATGCGAAAGATAGGCTAATTAGAGGCGACGCAGATGATTAGTGGAATGTCGGTGACGACTATCGCGCCACCAGCCGCGAAAAAAGAAATTACGTAATAGCTGCTTGTCTCGGTAAGCGCAGAGACGTCGGTAACGAGGGTAAGTGGCTGATATAATGATATTTACATTTATTAAAGGCGGTATTTTTTGCCGTAGGTATTTGTAAATGTGTTGTGGCCTCTCGGAAACTGTTGACAGGCGTTTAATACGATTTTTTAGAGTCAATTTAATTTTATTTTGGACATTCACTCAATAATACTCCATTTGGTTATCATTGACAACGAAATATTGACGTGCAAAAAACTTTGAACACATAAATGAGAATACAATTCGACTCTGAGATAGCGCGTATAAAAGAGAGGTCGAACACCCTATGATCTTATTAGGACATGATTGAAGCTGGCTAGAGGACGTTAAAAAAAATAAGGGGGCAAGAATTCAAAAATTAAACTTAACTAAATATAATACTGAATATATAACTTAAAGAGAGAATATTCAATTTACAAAAGGAGATCGGAAAAAGTAGAGAAAAATCGACATTAATAAACTAAAAGATTCCGACATTGAAAATGTATCTTCTTCTTCCTATGCCGTCCGGATTAACGGAGGTTGGCGACCACATTTCTAAAAGTTTCTCTGTCTTGCAACGTGGAATAATTCGTCTACAGTCATGTTTGTCCATCATCATCATTGGTGCTACAGCCCTATAAAAGAGCCTCGACCTTCCCAAGTCTATTACGCCAGTCAGTTCTATCCATTGCCAACTGTTGCCAGTTTGCTGCGCCTATTTGTCTACCATCCTCATCTACACCATCCCTCCATCTGAGTTTTGGTCTACCCCTTTTTCTACTTCCCACAGGTTGTGACATAAGGATTCTTCTAGGAGGGTTGTTCTGCTGTGATCTTGCCAGATGTCCTGCCCATCTTAGTCTTCCTATTTTTATAAAGGATACTACGTCTTTACCACCAAATATATGTTTATCTGTGATATATCTCGTAGTTGTACCTCCTTCTCCAAACACCATTTTCACAGATGCCACCAAATATTCTTCTCAGGATCCTTCGTTGGAAGGAAATGGTCTGCCTTGGAAATGGTCCATGCCTCCGACCCATATGTCAACACTGGTTGTATAAGGGTTTTGTATATGGTTATTTTTATTTTTTGGCTTAAATTTCTGCTTCTCATATGTCTACTCAGTCCACTCTGAGATAGCGCGTTGCTAGGATTATTCTTCGCTTGATTTCTTCCGTCATGACGTTCTCCTTGGTGATCAGGGAGCCTAAGTATGTGGAATTTGTCCACCACTTCAAAGGTAGAATTATCAACCGTGAATTGGTGGCCGATGTTTCTGGCTCTATTGTTGAGTGTTGATGCCATTATCTTAGTTTTATTTTCATTTACTTGCAGGCCCATATTTTTTGAGGCGTGTGACAAGGTGGTACACATTTCTTCTAGCTTGCGTGTTGTGCAGGCAACTAGATCAACATCATCTGCATATGCCAAAATTTGGGATGATTTATTAAAAATGTTTCCTCTGCTGTCTATTTGTGCATCCCTGACCGCCTTTTCCAAAGCTATGTTGAAAAGGAGACACGTCATGTTTGTCCAGTCTCGAATATTTCGCAGCCATGACTTCCTCTTTCTACCTACTCCCTTTTTTGTCATCGACTCTACCCTGCATGATGACCTGTAGAAGACTATATTTATCATTCCCCAGTATGTGTCCAAGGTTATGCAGTATTGCGTACTTTTATTTGTTCTCAACAATTTTTTGTCTCGAGACAAACTTCTCAGCACTTCCTCATTGGTGACCCTGGCAGTCCATGGAATTCTCAACATTTTTCGGTATATCCAAAGTTCAAAGGCTTTAAGCTTCCTAACTATTTGCGCTTTTAACGTCCATGTTTCTACCCCGTACAATAGTTGGAACTTCAAAGCAGCTTATAATAGTGCGAAACGAAGCGCATTATATAATGCAATAATAGACTTTAAGATCCCACCTGAGTTAGTTAAGTTGACCTAACTAACAATACAAAACGTAAGTTAATGCGTTAGAATTAAATGACAAAACTCTACTTTCTTTGACATTAATAATGGTCTAAGACAGGGGGACGCGCTGGCATGTCCTCTTTAAAATTGCTTTGGAAAAGGCAATCAGACAATGAAATATTGGAATAAATGAACTATTTTTAATAGATCGACGCAAATTCTCGCATTCGCTGACGATATAGTTATAGTGGGCAGAAGTATGAGAAACATGGTGCAGTGTTTTACAAGGAACGCGGAAGCGGCAAGGGAATTAGGACTTGTGGTAAACGAGGAAAAAAAACCAATATATGTTGATTTCCAAAAACCCTCGATAAATATGCAACAGACAATTCAAATAACAACTATAACGTTGAACAAGTCAAAGAATTCACATATCTTGGATCGCTAGTAAACGCAACAAATGCGACAAGGGACGAAATAAAAAGACGCATAGCAATAGCAAACAGTTCATGGTCTCCAGAACCATTTAGAAAATAAAAATATAAAACGTGCAGTAAAGCTCAATATATAAAACACCTTAATAAGACCGGTTTTGATATATGAGGCTGAAACGTGGACCTTATCTCAAAATGTTGAAATACTTCTTGGTATTTTTGAGAGAAAAATTCTTAGAAATATTTTTGGGCTGTAAATGAAAATGGCTATGGCGTCGAAGATACAACTTTGACCTATATCAGTTATACACCGATCCAGATATTGTGAAATTTGTTAAAGTGCAGAGACTTGGATGGCTGGAACATTGCTAAGATGGTCAGATCACGAATACACGAAGAGATTAACATTTTTAAAACCAAACGGTACAGAAGTAGAGGACCATCACGAAGAAGATGGATTGATGATGTGGAAGCAGAACTACAGATTATAAGGTCAGAAGATGGAGGAAAGTTGTTAACTTTTTAGTGAATTACTAAATGGGCAAAATGCAGATAAGAATGAAAATTTCCTTATTTGGGATGATGGCATAATAAAATTGAACTGCTATATTAAAGCTATATTATGCCACATTTGGTTTTCGCGAGAACTAATTGAGCATACAGAAAAAAAATAGCTTAAGAAATTTTAAAGCATGAGGCAAATCATAAGCGGAATTTTTCGGGTGTTTAGGGAAGGATGTGAATCAGTATAAGCAGTATGTTATAAGAAATATTTAGCGAATATTCAAGCACATCTTCAATTCATCCCCGCTTTTTTTGGAGGCATGTTAGTGCTACATGTGGCTACTAGGGCTTATCGTAATGTAATGTCTAATAAAGATGGGAATGTAATAGCTCAGAGTGGTAAGGAAATGGTCAATCTATTTCCCACTTATGTTTCAGGTACATTTGTAATGATAGTGAGTATAATTTACCTAATTTAGAATTGGACTATAGTGTGGATTTCCAGATTCTGAAACTTAGTCTGACTAATGTTTTCAAGGGGATTATGAGTTTAAAATTTACTATATTTATCAGAGCCTAATGGTATACTAGCAGCACTTATTAAGAACTGTATTTTTCCCTTTGCTAACCTTTTGACAGAACAATTAACAACATTAATTAATAAAATTATAAAACACAATAAAATACTGGAAGAATGGAGAACGAGCGAACCAATTCTTCTATTCAAAAAAGGAGATAAAAAATAGCCAGACAACTACAGAGGTATAAGCTTACTACGGTAAAACTTACAAATAAAATTTTGCAAGTGTTAATAAATCAGAGGATTTAGCCTCTGATTTATTAACACTTGCAAAAGAGATTTTTTAGCATTAACATCTTTATCAACGTCTGCTTTGCCTTTGCAATTTTTAGAAGGCTCAGATTAAGGCGGAAATCTGAATTGTGTTTCGAAACTATTTTACGGATTTATTATCAGATGTCGCTATTGCGTCCGTTTCGAAGCCATTTTAGTGTTGCTTCTTAAAGACAGGAAAGTTTTATTTTTCACGTTGAGAACGCCTATAAATATCTGTTCTGATGAGCCTTATTAAGGCGAAATACGTATAAACAGATACATAGACGCTTTGTACGTAAATCAAATCTTGACTGTCTTTTTCATTTTATTCGAATCTACTCTGTATAAGTACAAGAAACCAATTCGCTAATGATTTCTGC
Source organism: Diabrotica undecimpunctata (assembly GCF_040954645.1). Classification (NCBI taxonomy): domain Eukaryota; kingdom Metazoa; phylum Arthropoda; class Insecta; order Coleoptera; family Chrysomelidae; genus Diabrotica; species Diabrotica undecimpunctata. The sequence continues at coordinate 7,005 of NW_027313460.1, read as the reverse complement.
TTAGTTGAGGAGACATGTCGTGGAATGCAAATTTTAGATTCCCCATGTCTCTATTAACATCTTTATCATCGTCTGCTTTGTCCTTGCAATTTTTAGAAGCTCAGAGTAAGGCAGAAATCTGAATTGTGTTTCGAAACTATTTTACGGATTTATTATCAGATGTCGCTATGCGTCCATTTCGAAGCCATTTTAGTGTTGCTTCTTAAAGACAGGAAAGTTTTATTTTTCACGTTGAGAACGCCTATAAATATCTGTTCTGATGAGCCTTATTAAGCGAAATACGTATAAACAGATACATAACGCTTTGTACGTAAAATCAAATCTTGACTGTCTTTTTCATTTTATTCGAATCTACTCTGTATAAGTACAAGAAACCAATTCGCTAATGATTTCTGCTTAGTTGAGGAGACATGTCGTGGAATGCAAATTTTAGATTCCCCATGTCTCTATTAACATCTTTATCAACGTCTGCTTTGTCTTGCAATTTTTAGAAGGCTCAGATTAAGGCAGAAATCTGAATTGTGTTTCGAAACTATTTTACGGATTTATTATCAGATGTCGCTATTGCGTCCATTTCGAAGCCATTTTAGTGTTGCTTCTTAAAGACAGAAAGTTTTATTTTTCACGTTGAGAACGCCTATAAATATCTGTTCTGATGAGCCTTATTAAGGCGAAATACGTATAAACAGATACATAGACGCTTTGTACGAAAATCAAATCTTGACTGTCTTTTTCATTTTATTCGAATCTACTCTGTATAAGTACAAGAAACCAATTCGCTAATGATTTCTGCTTAGTTGAGGAGACATGTCGTGGAATGCAAATTTTAGATTCCCCATGTCTCTATTAACATCTTTATCAACGTCTGCTTTGTCTTGCAATTTTTAGAAGGCTCAGATTAAGGCAGAATCTGAATTGTTGTTCGAAACTATTTACGGATTTATTATCAGATGTCGCTATTGCGTCCATTTCGAAGCCATTTTAGTGTTGCTTCTTAAAGACAGGAAAGTTTTATATTTTTCACGTTGAGAACGCCTATAAATATCTGTTCTGATGAGCCTTATTAAGGCGAAATACGTATAAACAGATACATAGACGCTTTGTACGTAAAATCAAATCTTGACTGTCTTTTTCATTTTATTCGAATCTACTCTGTATAAGTACAAGAAACCAATTCGCTAATGATTTCTGCTTAGTTGAGGAGACATGTCGTGGAATGCAAATTTTAGATTCCCCATGTCTCTATTAACATCTTTATCAACGTCTGCTTTGTCTTGCAATTTTTAGAAGGCTCAGATTAAGGCAGAAATCTGATTGTGTTTCGAAACTATTTTACGGATTTATTATCAGATGTCGCTATTGCGTCCATTTCGAAGCCATTTTAGTGTTGCTTCTTAATGACAGGAAAGTTTTATTTTCACGTTGAGAACGCCTATAAATATCTGTTCTGATGAGCCTTATTAAGGCGAAATACGTATAAACAGGATACATAGACGCTTTGTACGTAAAATCAAATCTTGACTGTCTTTTTTCATTTTATTCGAATCTACTCTGTATAAGTACAAGAAACCAATTCGCTAATGATTTCTGCTTAGTTGAGGAGACATGTCGTGGAATGCAAATTTTAGATTCCCCATGTCCCTATTAACATCTTATCAAAGTCTGCTTTGTCTTGCAATTTTTAGAAGGCTCAGATTAAGGCAGAAATCTGAATTGTGTTTCGAAACTATTTTCGAAACTATTTTACGAACAAATTTTCAATTTATCATTGTGATCATTTGTATTTCCACAATATTGGAAAACTAGTTTTCTTACACACATCTTTAAATCTGCAATTGTGAGTGTGTTAACAATTATAGAGCTATACCTATTCAATCATCAATCCCGAACTTTTTGATAAACTGGTATCGATAAATCTTACCTGGGCTTACAAAACATAATTAATGTGAACAACACAAATTTTCTAGAAGTCAACAGTAGAGAAACCTTGTCAATCACCAACAATACTTGTTAGCTGCATTTGGGAATAAAATTCAAGTCGACAGCATTTACACTGATTTCTCAAAGGCCTTCGACCGGGTAATCATAACCTTTTGGTTCACTAACTTCATGCATCTGGCTTTGATGACCCCATTGTTAATTGGATTCAAAGTTTTTTAATGGGATGTGAACAGCAAGTTCGTATTAACAATTATATTTCAAAAGAATTTCATTGTTGTTCTGGTGTCCCACAGGGTCTCATTGTTGTCCCTTGTTTTTTAACTTGTTCATTAACGATATTGCTAAAACTATCAAAAACTGACACTTTCTGCTATTTGCTGACGATCTTAAGCATTTCGTGTATACATGATAAATCGGATAGAGATCTCTTGCAAGATGATGTGAATAATGTATGTTTATGGTCAAAACAAAAGGTTTAAGCTTAAATCCAACTAAATGTTCTTGTGTTTCATTTGGTTGTATAAATGATCTCATAGCTAATAGATATTTTATAATTTTTGATATTTTTTATAATTTTTTATAATTTTGTTAAATTTTTACAATTTTGTATAATTTTTTACAATTTTGTATAATTTTTTATAATTTTTTTAATTTTTTATAATTTTTTATATTTATTTTTATAATTTTTTATAATTTTTTATAATTTTTTATAATTTTTTATAATTTTTATAATTTTTTATAATTTTTTATAATTTTTTTATAATTTTTTTATAATTTTTTATATTTTTTTAATTTTTTATAATTTTTTAATTTTTATAATTTTTTATAATTTTTTTATAATTTTTTATAATTTTTTATAATTTTTGTATACTTTTTTATGATTTTTTCATAACGAGACTAAAGCCTGTAATAAATAACAACTTTAGTGTAGTTACTGTACATTAATAATATAGTAAATTTATCAGCTTATTTGACCATTGTTATAAAATTTCCTTATAAGTAACGGCGCTATTAAAAAAGTAGTTGATAAAGACAGACTGAGATCGATTAAAAAACGACTCCCACTAATAATTTAGCAACTTTGGCAAAGCCGAAATAAACCATAATGATAAATTTTATCCACTCACTTTGCTCTTTCCTGCAGCCCGCTCTTACTCGTACCCCATCCCCTTTCAAGACCAGCAATTTGCCAGAGGTCCTAAAGGCAAATATTATTTATCCCCCTTCTTCATCAGTCTCCGTGGTAATTCGATTCCGGTCTATTGCTTTTCGGATGTACGTAATTGCTGCTGGACTCGAGATCGAGGCTACATCGCCAGTGGTCTTTTAAAAGAGCAGCAGAGGATATATAAAAAAACTGAGAAACTTTAAAGTTTAATGACTAAAAACTTACTTGACACTGCTTTCACATTACCAAATGATATTTGTGATAATAAACGTATATATTTATAATATACAGTAAAACAAAACTAATGTTTTTGAAGGCCATGTTTACTTTGTTGCCACATTTCGAATCTAACGTTAGAATCAAATTTTTAGAATAAAAATATTTATATTGGAGAGTGCCGAAAGAAATGAATACTTCTTATAACGTGTTATTACTATGTGTAGGTTAATGGAATTTTATGTCTGCTTTTACTAAATTGTTAATATTTTTTATAATAACACTACACATTTATTGCAAGCGGTTTACCCCTAAAAAGATGCTTAGAAACGAAATAAACCGACTATTTTTTTTGCAGTTCTACCACACCAAACCTTTTTTACTCGATGCAATATATTTTCCAAGTGAACGGGAAATCGTTATTAACAAATAACTTAAAAAAAAGACAAATTTCCCAAATCGCTTAGAGTAACATTTTTTTAGACGTATCTCAGCGAAGTAAGTACTTTTTTTCTGTTAATAATTTTCCGAAAAGTACTGTCTTTTCAAGTCATTTGCAACTTTTTGTCGAAAAAATGCCTTAATTAGTGATTTTTGGGATTTTTTTTCTAAAAAAATATTTAATGAATTACAATTATACAAAAAAGCTTTATAATCTTCAAATCTTCACGTCTAAATAAAAATATTTTTAAAATGATAGTGTGAGAATGTAATGTAGAATGAGTGGTTGTCATCTTACTAAAAACATAGTTTTAAATTTAACAATGAATTCTAAGCCCAGCACGCCTGTATCGCTGCAACCGCACACGCTTTTTATCGTATTAGTGATAGATTGCTTGAAATGCATATTCGATATTTGGTTCTATATTTTGAGTAAGATTAAAATCCATTTATCCTTCTCAAAATATTCTTACGTGTACTTAAAGGTTTAAGGATTAAAACGCTTTTTATAGAATTGCAATATATTTATAAGCTTAAAAAAAGTCACAAAAATCACAAATTAAGTGTTTTTTTTCAACAAAAAGTTGCAAATAATTCGATAAGGAAGCATTTTTGAAAAATTACAAGATAAAAAAGTATTTTTTTCGATCAGATAGCTTGGATAAATGGAACACTTATGGAATAATATGGATTGGAAAAATTAAAAAAAAACACTTTTGATCTTATAACATATATAGAATCGAATTAAAAAAGGTTAATACGGTATAAATTCAAAAAAAAAATTGTCGGTTTATGCTCTACTAATATGAGTACACCGCTCGCCACTATTATGTTCTATAAAATTTAAAAAAAATTTAATTTTTTTCCTTAAAAAATTTTTGATTAGTAATTTTCAAAATTTGTTAAACATAACACCTATAGAATTTATTCATCATATACGTTTTCATTATTATCTTGTATTTATGCTTATTTATTTCATTTTGATTATCATTATATTTTAAAAATATTCATTAATTTTCATTAAAAAATTTCCTGTGGAAATACTTTACAAAATCTTAAAATAAACTTTATTAATTTATTAATGTTTGTATTTCGAGAACGATTTCCTAAGTGCATATTGATACATCATAAAATTTTTTTATCCTTAAATTGTGGCTTATTTTTCATTAAAAATAATAAAAACTTTTGTTTCTGTTAATCATTCTATTTATTTATTTAATTTTTTAAAATTATTATATTTCTTATAGGTTTTTAAAGTTTTTTATAATTTTTTATAATTTTTTTTGTAATTTTTTTATAATTTTTTATGATTTTTTATAATTTTTTAAATTTTCTTATAATTTTCAAAATTTTTAATTATCTTTTAGAATTTTTTATATTTTTTTCTATTTTTTTATAGTTTTATTTAATTTTGTTTAATTTGATTAATTTTATTTGATTTATTTTATTTTATACAAATATTTTAAAATAAAAATTAGCCATACCGATCCAGTTGGTTCTCCAGTTATAAGTGTATATGTGTGTATATTATGTATATTATGTATACCACAAGGTTACTACACACGTCCTCGATTTTTCGAGTCACGCTAAATATGATTTCGGTCCCGTCAAAACAGCATACCGAGCGCTAGGAAGTATTCACTTCAATCAATAAACTCTTCTTCTTTTTTCTTCCTCTTCAAGCAATTCTACTTGTTCATTGGCATATTAATACTTCTATGGAGGTGGTCACTTCATCTTTTGCGCGATCGTCCGATACTTCTTCTGCGTATTGGTGACATCTCTTGCTATTTTGACGACACGCGCTCCTGCATTCGGTTATGTGGTTATTCCTTTATTTTTTTCTATTTTTTGTCCATTCAGTTATCCAGTGTACATTACATTTTCTTAACTTCTCTTTCGATCTCTCAGCGTATTTCATGTAATTCTTTAGCCTTTGCGGTTCTGGCTGTGTCAGGTCTTGTTACTGCGGCATATGTCATTACTGGTCTTACACTGACTTTATAAATTCTTGACTTCATATCAGTTTTAATGGTATCTGTTTCGACATTAAGTGTTATTAAGGCATCCTGCCAGTCTATTTGCTTTTTGTACTTGATCTCACACTCTTTGTCCAGGTCTCCATAACTAGACAGTGTAATTACCAGGTATTCTTTTTTCATCACATGTTTAATAATGATGCCATCAATTTCTATTTTACATCTGGTTGGTTCCTTAATGACTATTATTGTTTATTTTTCTGAGATGAGATTGTCCATATTAAATTCTTTTGCTCTTATGTTAAATCTGTGGACCAGTCTTTGCAGACTATCTTCATCTTCATTATTAAACTCATTATTCTTCTTCTGCTTAATGTGCCTATCCGTTACGAATGTTGGCAATCATCATGCAATCTTTATCTTATCTGCAGCAGCGCGGAAAAGCTGCACAAATGTTGTATTGAACCAGATTCTGAGGTTCTTTAACCTAGATGTTCTTCTTCTTCCTGGACCTCGTTTTCAAATATTTTTTCCTTTTTTAAGGAGATAATATCTGAATTCATTTCGCATAATATGTCCGAAGAATTGTAACTTTCGAGATTTGATGGGAGTCAGTACCTATCGGTTCTTATTTATTTCTTCTGAGGACCTCCTCATTTGTGACTCGATCAGTACACGTGATCTTAAGTATTCTCCGATATAGCCACATCTCAAATACTTCCAGTTTTCTGCGCATATCATCGTTCAAGGTCCACGATTCAACACCATAAAAAAGGACAGAGAAGACGTAGCATCGCAGCATTCTTACTTTTGTATCAAGAGATAGGTTTTGACTCTTAAAGAAGGCCCCCATCCGATTGAAGCTGGTATCCGATGCGTGTTCTAATCTCCTGGTTGTTGGTCCATTCTTTATTTATTATGGTGCCGAGGTAGTTGTAGTGCGTCACTGTTTCTACAGGGGAATTGGTTGACGTAGATTAACCTTTGTTATCCTTTTCTTGCTAATTATCATAAGCTTTGTCTTCTTACTTAAACTTAAACTCTTAAACTCATTTATAGTATTATATATTTATACATTTTCCGCTTCATCTCGGTGACTTATTCTGTCCATTTTTAGGGCATGGACATATCAATTTTCGTGTACTTAACTACAATTCGTATAGAAAACAACAAAAATTTGGGTATAAAACTAAAGTGAAAATTATAAGAAACGTATTCAGAAATAAAAACCCACGCAAAATATATTCGGACTAAATCTTA
>NW_027313459.1:0-21530 GCF_040954645.1 Diabrotica undecimpunctata | reverse complement strand
ACGCGCTATCTCAGAGTCAACACATACCTCCAAATAAAAATACACATTTGAATTCTTACGAACCCCAAGTAACTTCGAACAAAGCAACCGGAAAAAGAACCCTAGAAGATGCAATCACGCCACCCTCCGAAGAAAACTTTGAAAAACCTAAGCTTCAATTAAAGAAAAAAACCAAAACCGATGACAAAAACTTAAGAAGTGATATACCAAATCTCCAAACATTATTGAAACCAGTTAGAGAATATGTAGAAAGGGAAAAGCAATTGTTAAGCTTCGATCAAGTAGTGGATCTATTCGAAAATATACAAGGATCAAAAGACATAATCAGCGTAACAAAATTGTACTCAGAAGACTCTTATGTACTTATAAAGTTTCTAACGGAATTACATTCATACTACATCGACAAAAGAATGAAAACCATAAGCATAATGAAAACTTCATTTTCGGAAGAAGATTTCGACTAATCGGTAAATAATTCCTCTAAAGAATAATAATATCACTGTTGACTTCATGTCTGTTCCATCACAAGTCTTAGGAAAAAACATGTATATTAAAAAACACAATAAGTTATCTTAAAGACTCAGAACTGTATCAATTATTGTAATTTTTTCTACCTTTACCTGTATTATATTTTTTAGGTCGCTAATAACCCTTGTGGTTGCAGCGTAAATAAATAAAACAATCGACATGTTTTTGCAAAATGATTTTGCATACTACTAAAACAAATGTCGTTTACCTGGTGGGACCAGTGTCATAAACGGGGTTTTTGCTTATTTCCCTGAACTACACAGAACATTCTGGATAATTTTTTAGGGACTTAAATTAAACATACAATTAATGTGCAGTAATTTATCGATACGAAACTATCGATAAAAATAGAAGTAAAAAACAAGAACTTAGTGACATAATTTTATTGTATTATTTAACTCAAATAGTAATATAATTCTAAAAATACTCTATTTAATGCGAAAATAGTTTTATACTATTTTTTTGTTAAAATAAATTAAACACTTATCTTTAAATTAAACTTAGATAAGAAACTGACAGACGCTATTAGTAGAGCAAATGTTTTTCCGGTTTAATTACCCCGTAACTTTTTTATTATACCATCTATTAAAGTTTTGCAGTACAATAACAACGTCAACAGCTAATAGCGGCATAAAATACTGGAAAAAACGTTAATTAAAATTGGTATTATCACTCACCGCATTCTTCCATGAAAATCAAATTAATGGCTTTAGAAGACATCCTAAATATGTTACGCCAGCGTTTTTGTTTAGAGCCTATCATCTGAAACTGAAAATCTAAAGGCAGGGGCGCCTTCAGGGATGATGGATAAGCTTTCGTAAAAGATTTAAATTTAAAATCTAAAGTTCAGTGTTGCCTAATGTATGAAAAGAAAGTTTTAGTGAAATAATATAAATATTTATTTATGTTATAGATTGCTTTTCCAAGCAAGTCTTGGTTCAAAATTACTTGCATTCGACATCATACAATTTAGTACAGGTGTAAGTCCGCTAAACTTACTGCGGTTAACAATATTTTACTACACAAATAGCACGGTTTACTCAGCAAGAAATCGAAAATGAAGATATAAAAGACAATAATTCGACCGACTATGATGTATGCTGCCGAAACCCTTAGCATGACAAAAAAACAAGAGGAAGACCTTAAAATACTAGAAAGGAAAATACTAAGAGCAATATTAGGGCCAATAAAAATTAATGAAAACCAATAGAGACTAAGAACATGAGCTACTAAACGAAATTAAACAGGATATAGTTTGTAAAATAAAACGGCAAAGGCAAAATGGCTAGGACATTATGTGGACACCCTCAGTGCAAGACTGTAGTAACTCAAAATTTTATGAAAATGAAGTAATCATGGAATTCGATTTACTTTAGTAACTTTCAAATGTTTAACCGGCTAAATATTACAACAACAACAGTTTAACTATTTTGCGTTTTTGTACATAAGTTCCGTGCAAAACTGTTGTAATTCTAATGTTACAGAGTTACAACAGTTTTGCACGGAACATTGCATTGGTTTCGATAACAAGCAATGAAAGGCGCAAAAAAAGTAATATATTTGTTATTTTAATATCTATATCTGTGGTGTTTAATTTTAATATAAAGCGTGTCTACGTAATCCATTAACGGCCGAAACAATAAAGAAAGATTTACGAGACCAATCTATTCATGTAAGTTTTATGTCCTTTGCGTGACATTATATTTTCCATAAAATGGGTGCGATGTCGTTTGACCATTTATTTATTAGATTGGATTAAAAACACATAAATTAAGACTAATTATTTACAACCAAAAAGTATTTTTTCTTATGAAAGGAAAAACAGTTATCTTAAAACTTGTGTATTAAAAATATTGACAGGTTAAAAATATCTATTCTCAGAAAACTTGTTCTATAAAAACTAAATCCCAAATTGTATTAAATCGTCATGTAATTTTCCGGGGCGATTGTCTTATCATATTATTGTCCCCCCGTAATTCCCAACTTTTACTAAGGTAGTGAATTTCAATCCTTTTGTTAATCACTCTACTCAAGGTAGCCTGATTTGCATATTTTTATTATAGTCCTTTTGTTTTGAATTTAAATAAAACTATTGAAAAATTCAAATGGCCAAAAAGAAAGATTTGGTATACTTATGCCATTCGGGTATGATACCAGAAGCCCACCATAGTTTTTATAAAAATATTTTGGCCCAAGATGATATACGAGAAGAGGACAACAACTAACAGAAAATGTGTCTACACTTTTTACAATTTTCTTCATTCAAAAGTGTTGTAACTTTAAAATTCTAATACTAAATGTGTAGTGATTTACAATTTTCTCCGTGCAAAAGTGTTGTAACTTTGAAATTCCTAATTTTTTAGCATTAATATTATTTTATTTAAATTTCTATTTTTGGTTAATGTAATATAGGCTGAAAAGCATGCAAAATCATAATTAAATGATAATTTTTCTTAAAACTTGTGTCTTATTTCACCGATATTAGCACGAAAATAAACAAAATCGTCTTTATCTCGAAACTTACTTATTCTGACTTACTGCAGTCTTGCACTGAGGGTGCGTATATGGAGATCAGGACCATCTACGACAATATTTTTAATATTGGAATGGGCACCAGCTGGTAAAAGAAGACGTGGAAGACCAAGATCTACATGGCTATAAGAAGTAACAAATGATCTCAACAGGTCGGGCGTACGACAATGGAGAGAAACCAGAGATAGGAAATAGTGGAGAAAAATAACAGGAAAAATTAAACAAAGAAAATGAGGACTGATCTACCTCGTAACATAGATCTAGAGAGCTTAAGCGGCGTAAACCCGTGTGGGGTGTTTAGCCACAATATATAATAGTACGGTAATACAAGGAAAATGTTGGTGGAAAATCACTTGAATTATCCCGTAACTAAGTAAATTGTATCTGAGTTATGAGGAGATGCGATGTCATTGGATAGGAGGCTGTTATATTAAATTACGAATGGCAAAAGAACTATAAAAAGTTTTTTTTTATCGTTCAACATATTTAATTTTTTTAATTGATTTGTTTCAACAGATTTTAACCATTACGTTTTTCTCTATTTTTTATTGCTTCATTATTTATTTCTTATCTTACATTCACCTACATACGAGTAGGTATATGTTGTTTAGGTATAGCGCACGTGTTTCTCTGTAGTTCTTGTTTTGTTCCGTAATTATGGCTTTTTCCGTAATTTTTCTTAGGATATTTACTATATTTTATTAAAATAAGGAAATTATTAAAATAATTTTAGTTGTTGTAACGATTGTTATCAATAGGGTTGGTTCAAAATAATTGGGAGAGGTAATTAAATGTTATACAGAAAATAGCTAAACCAAGTTTATAAAAAAGCTTACCAATATTACTGGTATAATAAAAAATATAAAAATCACTACAATGCTAAGTTGAAAAGATCGAAAAAGCTGGCATATGATCAATTTATATTAATTTCAAAGAGTAGATCAAAGACGTGTTGGAAGGTAATTAACTATGAGCGAAATAAAACAAATGGTTTACATAATTCAACAACCAACATATGTTGTGACTCTTTCAATAAATTTTTTTGTTGCAATTGCTGAGAATATTATCAAATTCACCAGACGACACAATTTTGAACTATCAAAAAATTTTCAGCTAGTGAAAGCACTAGTGAAATAATTACTAAACCTTTAACACATCTCATTAATAGTATTTTTTCAATCGGGATATTCCCAACTTCATTTAAATACTCCAAGATTGTTCCTATTTTTAAAACGGGCGATCGTGACCTTATAGACAATTATAGACCAATTTCCACAGTTTCGATATTCAGTAAAATAACCGAAAAAATTCTGAAGAAGCGTCTTATATCGTACTTCGAAACAAATAACTTTTTTACTAGTTCACAATATGGGTTTAGAAAGGATCGTGCCACAACACATGCACTTTTAGATGTGATTAGTGCCATATTTGATAACCTTGAGAAGCATGATCACTCAGCCACAACGCTGTGTGATCTTTCAAAGGCCTTTGACTGGGTTTCTCATGATATTTTGCTTAAAAAACTGCATTTTTACGGTATAAGAGGTACTTCTTTGGAACTAATTTCATCGTATCTAAAGGATAGATACCAAGCAGTAAAGTACGGAAATTGTCTCTCTAATTGCTTGCCCAATTTCATGACTTTATTTAAAACAGTTTTAATTGCAGATAACACTACTTTTGTTTTTTTCTGATAAAAATCGTTAAATTTTAGAAACCACGTCTGAGTATGTAAATTCCAAAGCTCAATCATGGTTCTTAGCAAATAAACCTAAACTAAATGATCAAACTCAAAATTTAATTTTTTCGTCTAACTTCAATGTGAGTGTTGAAAAAAATCATGTCAAATTGTTGGGCATAACAGTAGACAACACATTGGCTTGGTATAACCATATTGACCATCTAAAAGGTAAACTTTCCCATTACTACAGTAATGGGAAATAGCTGCTCAGGACCGACAACAATGGAGGCGAAAGTAAATGCGGCCTAGATACATAGAGTTGTAGAGCCAAATAATGATGATGATGAAAGACCTCATTAATCAAAGATTCAAGCCCCAATCATTTGGGAAAACCCTCTTTGAAACATTTTGATCATCTTATATTATTTTAGTACGTTTCTGCATTAACTTTTGCTAATGCTATGATTAGCATTATACTTTCTGGATAAGGGCGACAGGTGTCCACGCTATTTTTTTACACTCTTTATACAGTTTTCTCCAGGTATTTCAAATACTTGAATATATATCTCCTATATAAATAATATACAAGTGTATGTGTTCTTGAAAAAAAAAAACCTTAAAATATTTTGTAAGAAAAAATTTGCCGGCCCTGACAAAAGACCGATTAATGACTTCATAAAGGGTCGTCCTCGAGGGATCAACCCTTCTCTTGGGACAAGAAGTATCGGAAAAAACGTGTATCCGGAAAATGAAAATTAACGAAGGATATTTGTCTGCGTAGACCCCAGTAAATCTGTTAATAGCTAAGAAAAACTCTTTTAACGTTGTTAAGTGGCGAGGGTTATAAAGGGCAATATTAAATTTAAAACAAATAACGTTAATTTGACGCTTAATGTCACTGTTGTTGGTACTCGTAAAATATTTAATGATTTATGGTGTTTTAGTTCTGCTTTTAGTTGGATATTAATACGCTTTTAATATTGACCTATAAATCTTTTGGTGCATTAAATTTTGTGAGATTTGGAAATCGCAAACTAATCAATATACAGAGTGAATTTTTTTAATAAAAGCCCCAATGTCTATGTTTTAATTGACAAAATGTACAGACTTCAATTTGTAAAAAAAACACTAAAACAGGTCGAGATATCACAAAACCGAAATGAAGACCACGTGAAAATAATGTTATAAGTCACATTTTTGGTTTTGTTCAGCAGAATATTTTTAAAGTTTAAAAGTACATAATTATGTTAAAATACATCTTGCAATTAATCTATAATATAAAAATGAATCACAACATGTGTTGGTAAGCGCACCACTCAACAATTCATGGACCAATCTTAACAATTATTTTTTTAAAATGTTTCTTGAGGATGTTCTAAGGATGGTTTTTACGGCGAGAAAAATTCGAATAATTTCCGGGAAAACCCTAAAACAGCCCTTTTCTTTTTCCCATACAAATATTTTCGGAGCGGTCTGTTCGGTCCGGTGAACACTTTGAAAGAATTAATTCAAACAAATCTTCCACTATTGAATGAACAACAGAAGTATGTATTTGATACACTTATGAAAGTAACAAATGATAAAACAGGAGGGATTTACTTCTTAGATGCACCTGGTGGTACAGGAAAAACTATTTTGATTTCATTGATATTAGCAACAATTCGCTCACAAAATAAAATTGCACTTGCACTCGTTCAGCAGCAACTTTGCTTGAATGTGGTCGAACAGCCCATTCAGCACTAAAATTGCCATTAAATATGCACCAACATGCAACATTTCGAAAAACTCTGCAATGGCAAAGGTTTTGCAGCAATGTGAATTGATTGTTTGGAATGAATGCACGATGGCACATAAAAAATCTTTGGGGGCTTTAGATAGAACCTTACAAGATCGGAAAAATCATAACCCATTTGGTGGTGCAATGATTTTATTAGCAGGAGATTTTCAGTGATTCCACGATCAACGCCAGCTGATGAACTCAATGCATGTTTAAAGTCTTTTAATTTGTGGAAACATGTCAAGGTATTACACTTAGCCAAGAATATGCGTGTCGAGTTGCAATATGACCAATCTGGGGACATATTTTCTAAACAACTCATTGACATTGGTAATGGCAAATTTCCTATTCGCTCCGTGCGTGACTATGGTAGGGGTACTTTGAAACGATGCCAGTGTGCGTAGCGGCGAAATATGACAAAATTGGACCTACCTTTTTACGCATAAATTTTATCAAAAATGTTTGCAAATACATATTGCGTATTTAATTGTACTAATAATAGCAAAAATAGTAAGTGTAGTTTTTATAGGTTCCCAAAGATTACTTATAAATTAGAGAAAAGAAAAAGATGGATCCGTGCTATTAATATGAAAAAGTAAATATCACATACCTTCATTTTTATGCAATTGAAATAGGAAAAATTTAAATAATTTACCTTAAATGATATTTTATAAGCCTTCAAGCTAACTGCAGAGTGCCTGATGACTTTAGCTTTTATATCATAACTTTTACTATTACTGTTTTTAAATATATGCTCTTTCACGTGAAAAACCTAATTTGCCAGTACTAGATTTTTCCCTTTCTTTTCCGTTTATGGTTGAAAAGATATATTATGATGAATTTTTGAGAAACCTAGTTTTTAATACTACATTTATTTTGTACATAAACTGAAAAAATATAATTAAACAGTTAATTATTGATAATTGTCAATTTCTCATGTATTTAACAATGTCAAACATATGTCATGTTTAACCTGAAAATTGGTAGGTCCAAAACTGTCTGATGAAGGCGGTAGGTGTCGCGTCAGTCACGCACGGAGCGAATAGACACCTTGACTGGTTGCATTAACTTTCTTCAAAGTTTTTGTCAGTTAACTCGATCAAAAAATTAAAATTAATTCAAAAGGTGTTTTCAGATGTTGCTCAAAATTACAGAAACCATGATTGGTTTAGCGAACGGGCTATATTGGCTACAAAAAACATAGATGCAAATGAATTAAATTTCAAAATTCAAAAACAAATTACAGGCGAATTAAGGATATATAAATCAGTTGATTCGGCTACTAACCAAGATGATGTCGTCAACTATCCGCCTATAAATCCGCATTTATGCTTCTACAGTCCACATATTTATTATTATCCACATTATATTAAATATACTCAGTCAGAGACCTTCTTTAGGTCAATAAAGCAAATTACCATATAGTGTATCTATCATCACTCATAGTGTTATGTGATATCTCGTAAGTCGCTATACGTTCAATAATAACGAAGATGCTGTGTAATACCCTTTTGGTAGTCGCCTTGTGTGTTTTTTTCTATCTTAGTATATTCGTTATATCCTTCCAGTTCATTTGCTATATGGCATGTTAGGACTCGATCAGTTGTTTATTTTGTACTTAACCAAAGTCAAAAAATCAAAATTTGTCTTATAATAAATCTACTTTTATTTATAGTGCCCTATGATATCTCGTATGTCGCTATACGTACATTAATAATAAAGTTACTGTGTAGTGCTCTTTTGGTAGTCTTTGTGTTTGTTTTTCCTCTACATCACTTGAACATCATTCTTTGAACATCACACGCTCTAATTGGACCAATAACAACCGAGATATCATGTAATGCCTTTTTGGCAATGCCGCCATGTGTTTTTTTCTGTTTTAACATATTCGCTACCCCATGCATTATTGGTGCTAAGAATAGAGAATGGGTCATTTTTACCGTCGATGGTGACGTGGTTTGGGTTTGGCGCGAACATTTCTGACAGTAGGATTTTGATTGATGGGTGGAACGGACGGTGATTTCTATATGAAAGGTATCTCCAAATCGAAGGTAACCGTATGTCGTCATCTCTTTTATTACTCTGAGATAGCGCGTATAGAAGCAGATGGGGGCTGTGGTTCTGGAGTTTTCAGAGAGAAATCAAGCACAAACATCAAAATTTGGCTAACAAGAAAGTGATGTTTTATCAAGACTATGCAACAGTTCACACAACCAGTATTGCAATGGTTAAAATTCATTAATTACACTTGAATTTATGCTTCAAGCACCCTATGCGGCCAGATTTAGCATCTTTGGATTATTTTCTGTTCACAAAATTTCAAAATTGGTTCAGTAGACAAAGATTTTTCAACCTGAAGAAGTTATGTCTGAAATTAATGGCTATTTTATAGAGCGAAACCGTTCTAAATACAAAAAGGGTATCTAGCTTATTGAACATGGCTGGGAAAAGTGTATAGAGCTGAAAGATTATTATACTAAGTGACATAGAAATCCGAACACCCAGTTTAAATGATTTTATTTTAATAAAATTTTGTATAAGTACTTAATGAAGCATAATAAGTAAATGATTCAAATTTCAAAATGATTGCATTGCTTTAAAGCCCTTTTACCTTTAATAATGTGTGGATGCACCCCGATGTGTTATGCATTCTCCAACTCGCCTAGGCATGCTTCTGATCAGGTGGTCAATGTCCTCTTTTGGTATCTCATTCCAGGCAACCACCAACTCCTCTCGAAGTGCTTGTAGAGTCTGAGGAGGACGTTGCAAATTGAGCAATCTCCTACCCATCATATCCCACATGTGCTCAATTGTGGATAAGTCAGGAGATCTTGGTGGCCATTCTAACAATGTAAAATCATTATGTTGAAAGAAGTCTATTGTGACTCTTACAACATGTGGTCGGGCATTATCTTGTTGGAAAGTTGGATTTGCCAGGGTGTCAAGATAGGGTAAAAGGTGGGGTTCTAGAACGTCTTGGATATAACGCTGCGCGTTCATGTTACCTCTGACGAAGATTAAAGGTGACCTGTAACCATAAGCTATAGCACCCCAAACCATAACTCCAACAGTGTGATGAACATGTCTTTCAACGAAAAACTGTGAATTCCTCCTTTTACCACGTCGCCTTCTATCCCTCGCTCGACCATCGTGCATGCCTAAACAAAATTGAGACTGTCACTAAAGACAATACTGCTCCATTCCTGATACCAGAGTGACCGTTCTCTGTACCACTGAAGACGATTACGGCGGTGTTCTGGAGGTAAAGGGAGGACCCAGTGTGGTAGGTATGAAAACAGGCCAAAACTTCTCATTCGTCGGTAAACACTTCGCATGCCAATAGGTCTTCCGTGTTCTGCAAACCATTCATTTGCAATGGAGCTGGTAGTGGAGAAACGGTCTCTTAAGGCCAATAATCTTAGGCGGCGATCTTCACGGTCTGTTGTTCTACAGGCGTCTAGAGCCCCTTGCTCTTTGCGTACAGCCTTCTTGAAGTCATGTCTGACAACACCTAACCACGGTGTCTACAGTTCTTTGCACTCTAACTGCAACTTCCCGAAAAGAAAGTCCAGCTTCCCGAAGTCCCATTATACGGCCCCTATCAAACTCACTAAGTTGACGAAATCGTACAGGTCTCCGTACTCTAGGCATCGTAACCAATAATTGTAAAGAATGTCAAGAACCACAATCCGCCAAATTTGGATCTTTACTTCGGCTGAAATATTCATTTTTAGATTGTTAGTGAATTTAAAAACAAAAAGTATAAAAACCGGAATCTCCAACTGATAAGACTAAAAACTTTATCACTGGTTTTTTTCAGTAAGATAAATAAATTACACCAAAGTTTATTGAAATAAAATCATTTAAATTGAGTGTTCGGATTTCTATGTCACTTAGTATATATTGCTAAATAAATATATATATATATATATATATATATATATATATATATATATATATATATATATATATATTTTAAATTTGTGTTTTCTTTGTTGGGTCGGCTAATTCTGAGACCAACTTATGGAGACACCGGTATGTTTTTTTATAGCCAACCATTCTATTTAAATATTAAAGAATCACCAATAACAAATACTTTTTAGTACTTACGATGATAGGAAGCATTTAAAAAATGGAGCATGTATCTAAAAACTAAGAAAAACAATTAATGATCTATCTTTCCCATACTTATTGTGTGGGCATATCTGATATCCCGCATTTCTATACGAAATGTTCATTCATTTATCACCCATGGTTAGCAATGAAAGACAAATAATGTGAGCGATGAGAAATTTCTGGCAAATAGCAATGTGTTTTATGCAGTGGCGGATGTTAATATTTCGTCTCCAAGAAAAATTTATATCACTCTGAGATAGCGCGTTACTCGTACATACAGACGACTATTATTATGTTAATATAGTCTTAAATAACATTTAAAGCTTAATAGGCCTTATATGTTACGTAATATAATAACGTAATAAACGTTATATTGTAAACCCAAAAAAAATTTTTTAAAAATATTTCTTATTTTTTAGATTAGGAAATAATTTATTTTAATAAATTATTCCCGTTTGCAGGATCTATATCTGTCTAAGCTATAACATAGAAGACGAGGAGTTATTAGAGACTATATATCAACTTCCCAAACCTATCATTATTCTCGGAGACTTTACTGCTCACAATATAATTTGGGGCTCGCAAAAAAGGTTTAGGAGAGGCAAAATTTTGGAAAATGTAATAACTACCATAGAGATATACCTGTTAAATACGGCTAGTAAGACGCACTTCAATATTTCATGTGAAATAATTAATTTTTGTTAAACTGATATTAACTTCTGAGATCCGAAAAGGCAAAATACACGATAATTTACATGCCAGTTACCATTTTCCGATCGTAATAACGGATCGTAATTCCGATAATATGGATATATTCATTAATAGCATATCTAATTGGAAATTATCAATAGTAATACCACTAGTGATTCAATTTTCGCGATAAGTCTGTCGATTTACTTCTAAACGAAACTGAGTTGCTTGAAAACACCACGAGTCCGTAGTACGAGTGGTGTTTTCTTTAAGAAACTCAGTTTGAGTTTAGAAATAAAAGACAGACATAAGCTAAATTAAATCACGAGTGGTATTTTATTCGACTATTTCATGAACAAAGTGATAGGTCAAAAATTCAGTAGAATGAGAGGAAGGAATTTAGTTAGTCTTTCGTCTTTATTTTCTGCATCTAATTTGTAGTTGCGATCCACACAGAACATCATAAATTGTCTCCATATATAAGATTTAGATTTTCTTGTGTTACTCAGTATATTTTCTTCAATGTTTTGGTTTATAACTTCGTTTGAAGTACCACCGAAACGACTCATTTTGACGTATACAGCTACAATAATTTTTTTGGCAAACGTCAAACTTTGCTTTGCGATCGGTATCCATGGTTACGTCGTTGAAAACACGAAGCTGATAGACCAATCAGAATTGAAAGACAGTTGGTGTTTTCGCGATAACACAAGCTGTCTTTGGTTTGTGATTGGTCAGATTATGTGAAAATTTTAAGATGAGTGAAATACTCTCAGGCAGACTGGAAAACTTTGCAGTGAAACAGTGAAAGCCAATTATCAAAGTTACAATTATAAAAAAAACATTGAATCTTTTTTTATAAGCTGCATTATTGCATGCCTACTTCTTTTTCGTCTTTATAAAGGCAGGGGTCTGGAATCTTTAAAAAACATCTTAGTCCAGGACGCTGCCCGATGACTGAAGGATTAGTTGGGTAGACATATTGGATTGACTGTACGGAACTTGTAGAGAGTCTGTGAGTATAATATAATTGCTATTATTGGATGCGTTGACAGCAAGGGTGGTCTGGTATTAGAGCGTATAGTTTAGCTGAGTAAAGGGAGTGATCAGAAGGGAGTTTGTATTTATTTGTCGATGTTGGGGTTGTGAATGTGCAGCACCAGTACCTTCATTTGATTTAAATTCGTCTGTGTATTTTCTTCTTCAGGGTCCTTCTCCTATCGGAGGTTGGAAATCATCATCGCTATTTTAATTTTATTGGCCGCGCCTCTGAATAATTCTAATGAGCTGCAACCGAACCACTCTCTCAAATTTCTTAGCCAGGATATTTTGCGTCGTCCTGGATTTCTCTTTCCTTGTATCTTCCCTTGCATAATTAACCTAAGTTATACGTACTTCTCGCTCCTCATTATATGACCCAGATATTTAATCTTTGTA
Source organism: Diabrotica undecimpunctata (assembly GCF_040954645.1). Taxonomy (NCBI): domain Eukaryota; kingdom Metazoa; phylum Arthropoda; class Insecta; order Coleoptera; family Chrysomelidae; genus Diabrotica; species Diabrotica undecimpunctata. Next base: position 8,769 of record NW_027313459.1, on the reverse strand, counting down.
ATTTTAACAGTTTTTATGACTTCCTTCTTCATTCTTTGTAACACCTCTATATTAGTTACTTTTTCAGTCCACGATATTCTGTGGATTCTCCTGTGGCACCACATCTCAAAGGAGTTTAATTTTTTGATTTCAGACTGTTTTATTGTCCACGCATCCATGCCGTATAGTAAAGTAGAAAAAACGTAACAACGTAGCATTCTTGTGCGGATCTCTAGATTAAGGTTACAGTTGCAAAGTAAGTTCTTCAATTTTATGAACGTGTTTCTTGCCATTTCTATTCTAGATCTGATTTCTTTTGTTTAATCTCCATCTTCGATTAGCCACGTTCCTAAATATTTATATGTTGTTACTCTTTCGATCGTTGTATTATTGATAATCAGGTTATCTACATTTTGTGTTTTTTTTTGAGAATATCATTGATTTCGTTTTCTTGAGATTAATTTGCAGTCCAGTCCGTACCTTTTACACGCATTGTATGTGAAAGGTGCGTCTGTGTATATATGTGTATAATCCTTGTAGTTGTAAAGCATCCATGTAGTTGTTGAGGGTTCCTTGTTTGCCATGGAGGAATTAAGGACGATTGGGAAGCAAAGAATTCTGTTAACGTGTAGTTTAATTCATTTAAGTAGCTTCTAATCCTTGCGTAGAAGGGTTTGTCCGATTTTGGCATATTTATAAAGGGATTTGAGAATTTTTTTGTAAAACAATTTCGAAGAGTAGGGTTTTTTTGAGTTAGACCTGATTTTTACGGCGTATGCTACAGTTAAATAAACTATTTTGTCTTTTAAGGGCGGTTCATTAACTTCGCAATAAATACTTTTAATTGATTGTGTGCGAAAAACTCTAGATATTTTAGGTAAAGAAAGATTGTGAAGACTGTCAAGTTTTTTTAGTAGTGTCTTAGTGGCTGTAGAATAAACAGTAGATCCATAATCTAATTTTGATAGGATTAATGTTCTGTATAACATCAAAAGTGTTTGGCAATCTGCACCAAATTCTTTATTGGCCATAATTTTTAGAAGATTTAATCGCTTGTGACAAGATAAGATCAAATTTGTTATATGAAGTTTTCAGCTTAGAGTTTCTTCGAATGTCATGCCCAAGAATTATATTGACGTTACACATTTTCGGTTCTTATCACATAGTCTTAGGTTGGGGGTGTTTGTGACATTTTTCTTAGAAAACAGGATGAAGCTAGTTTTTTCAGTGGAAAAACAGAAACCTGTTTTTTGTGATCAGAGTTTTGTGCTGTATAAAGTTCTGTGTATGACAAAATATATTATGTATATTTTTACCTTTGCAAAAAACTACAAGACCATTCGCGTAGACGCCTGCCTTTATAGGCGATTTTGGATTTTTGAGAATATCATTGATTACCACTACCTATGAAGAGCGTAGGACTTATAACTATATAGCGTAGCCATTTTCTGGATACATTATATCTGATGTTGTGTTGTTGGTCCTAACACTGAAAGCTCTATTTTGAAGAAAGTTTTTAACAAAGAAGAGGTAGCGACCTTGGATGTTCCAACTATGTAATTTTTTTATTATATAATCATGCCAGGCTGTCACGAAAGCTCTTGATATGTCAAAGAAAACCACTAGACAAGTAGTGCTTAGTGCAAATGCTTGAGAAATGGCACTTCCCCAATCTGTAATATTATCTATTCTATGGTTGAGGTTTGCTTTCTAAAACTACTTTGTTCTGGAATAATTAAATCTTGTCTCTCCAGGTGCCATCTTAGTATATTATTAATAATTTTTTCTAGTAAATTGCACATGGCAAATATAAAAGATATCGGTTGGTATGACTCGGGACTTGTTTTAATACTATTATGTTTTTGTATAGGTATTACTGTGGATTCATGCCAGATTTAGAAGTTATTTGTGAGCGCTAACTGGAAGGTGTTTGATAAATATACTAGGAATATTGTCCAAGCTAGCATTAATTTCTTTGAGATTTGATAATGCTTCTGTATACTCTAATTGAGAAATGGTTATATTTAATGGTTCATCTGTGTTAGGTATAATGCTAATTTTCTTATTTTCTTCTTGTTGTTTGTAATAAAATTAGTAAAATATTTTTCATAATTAATATTACTGGATCGGTTTTTGTATGTGTTGGCAAAGATTTTGGCAATCTCAGTATTACTAGTAACTGCTTTTCCATCTATCTCGATGCTTTTAATATGCTGACTGCTATTTAATCCAGATATTCTTCGGACTTTGTTCCATACTTTAGTCATAGGAGTGTTTGCATTTAATGTTAAAACATATTTAGTCCACGACCGGCGTTTTGCTTTTTTATTGGTCTTCTTGGCTATAGGACGTTGTTTCCAATTTTATTTTCAACAGTTTTGTAGCGCTTGTATTGGTAAAAAGCTCTCTTGCTAGATTCGACTGCTGTTTTGCATTTATGATTTCACCATGGGATTCACCATATGATTTTTGCTGCTTTCGTGATAATGGTAACAAAATTCTTTAGTGTCTCGTCTACATTTGAGGTGCTTTTAAATATGGTCATATTGCTTTCGATTACATTTTAAAAAATAATTCAGTTAGGGTTTTATAAATTCCATTTTGGAGTAAATATCTGTCCACATTGGTTTTTGTTATTATGAATAAAAAGTAGATAGTGATCACTATTGTATAAGATGTCGAGCCTATCTCAGGTGAGTTGTGGGGTCAGACCTGGTACGCATATCGTAAGGTCTATACCTACTCTGAGATAGCGCGTAATATTAAATCTAGTGGGCTTGCCGTAGTTTAAAACTGAAAGGTTGGACTGTTCAAATATCTCTTTTAGCAGTCTTCCCCTAGTATTTATAGTAGAAGAACCGCACAAAAAGTTGTGGGCATTGAAATCACTTAAAGTAATTTTGGCTTGGGGAATTATAATAATAATTCACAAATTTTCAACAATAGAAGGTTTATAAAGGGGGATTATTTTTATTACTCTACCACCATTCTTAAGAGGCCATCAGGGTAGTGAAGGCACTATATTTGTAAACTTCATACATCCTATGTATCCATCATTCTTCTTAGTTATTAACGCATCTAAAAAGGGTAGCTGTTTATTTTCTTTCAGTTGCATAGTATGGTGAATATTATTGATGGGCTCTAAAAATACCTATAATTTTTGTTCTCCATATGTTCAGGTGATGAAAGTGTTGTCATACACGTACCAAAAGCTTGGCTCAAAAGTCAAAGTTTGGGTTTGTGTTTCACTGTTTGTATTGCTTGCTGTTCTATGTCTTGTATAACAGCGACAAACCCATCAGTGCTTCTTAAACTTGTTTCTATCTTTGTTATTTATAGATGAAATATGTGTCAATTAAGCAGTGACCAGATCTAAGCTGACTTGCAAATATACCGGCTCAAGAGTCACATCTTATATACACACACACGTACACACACAAACACACAAACACACACACAGCAAAGATTAGATCTTTTAGCAAAAGCTGCTATCGCTTTGTTGAATTAAATACCCAAATATATGGCTTAGGAGGACAAATTCGTTAAACTTCTTGTGTTCGAATCGATAGTAATAAAGTAGTATGACGTTATTTTAGCATCCCTGCTTCGTTAGACACTCGAAATAATATGTCTTCTAAATCTTTATCACTGCACTGGTTGGCGTACAGAGGAGCCATCTACTTTGGTGGCCATGAACGAAAACGATTTAGTAATATCATTTTTTGTCCTTTGGGCTATATGAAATGTGCAAAAGATTAAATCTTTTAGCAAAAGCTGCTATCGCTTTGTCGAGTTAACCTATTTTATATAGTCAATATTAAATATATGGCCTAGGAGAACAAATTCGTTAAATTTCCCGTGCTTGAATCGGTATCAATACAATGTTATGACGTATATATAACGTATTATTTTATATGACGTATTATACAAAATTATAGTGTGTTTGGAACATAATAAGTAAGTTTTCAGAAAATTTCGTAAAATAAAAAAAGGATGTGTTCCATCCAGTTACTATTTTTTTTTTCACTTTTTACCATTTTAAAGCGCTTCGGTCTTGGACTAAAAAGGCTATTGACGAATATATGCTTATGACCCAGGTAATTATTGCGACTGTAAGTTTTTGGAAATACAAAATATGCTAAAAAATTTAAACCATAACACTATAGATAATATTTGCCAAATATTTTATATTTTAAATTTTTGTAAAGGACGCCTATGTTAGTTCTAGTTTCTTTTTTCTTGACTTGATTTAGTAAACGGTCGGCCTTATAAATCCAATTTTTCAAAGAAATTGAGCTTTCCAGAGATTTAAGTGTTGCGAAATATAATGAGGATTCTTCCGTAAAATATGCGGAAATTGCTATTTTTCAAGAGAAAATTCATCCTGGCTCTTATTGTTATAAACCATTTATATTAAAGGATTTAATAAAGAAATTCGGAGCTCTTACGACGGCCTAGATTCAGATAAAAAAAATTTCGAAATAAATATCTCGCAGAAAATTTTCGGCGGAAATAACAAAAACTGGGGTATATTTTTTAAGAATCGCTAAGCATTGTACTCTTTTAACACATCTGTGACAAAACAGGATTAATATTATTTTTAGTATTAAGTAAACATAGTAACGAAAGGCTTGAGACAAGGATGTTGTCTTTCCCCCACCCTATTCAAAATATATATCCAAGAAGCACTGCACCAGTGGAGACAAAAATGTGCGGGAATGGGGTTGAAGCTTAACAACCATTATCTGACAACGCTGTTCTTTGCAGATGATCAAGTACTAATTGCAAGCTGTGAAGAAGATGCAGATTATATGCTTAGAAAGCTCAAAGATGAATACGAAAAATGGGGGATGAGTATGAATATGTCTAAAACAGAATATATGCGAATAGGCAATGAAGACGAAGACCCGGATTTGGAAATTAGACAAATGAAAAGGTGCTACGAATACAAATATTTGGGAAGTATTATCTGCAGTAAAGGAACAACGGAACGAGATATAGACTATAGAGTGCAACAAGGCAGGAAGAGTGTTCAAATTCTGAATTCGATACTTTGGTCCAACAAAGCTACTATGAGAACTAAAATGACTATCTACAAAGTAATTGTAGAGCCCATTCTTACATATGGAGCAGAATGTTGGCAAATGACAGTAAAAGGAAAGAAAAAAGTTGACACGGTTGAAATGGACTACCTAAGAAGAGCTTGCCGTATATCAAGAGTAGAACGTATACCTAATTCTGAAATTAGAAGAAAAACAGATAGAGTACATACAACTTCTGAAAGAATAGAAACTAGACAGTTAATATGGTATGGACACGTACAGAGGATGGACGACAACAGATGGCCAAAAAGAGCTATGGAATACAATCCAAGTAATAGAAGGAAACGAGGAAGACCAGCCAAGTCTTGGATACAAGGTGTTATGGAAACCATGAAAGATAGAGCCATTGATGAAGACACCTGGAGAGATAGAAAAAGATGGCGATCGAAATGCGGGAAGCGGCAGAAGCTGTAGGATCCCCGCTTATATATATATATATATATATATATATATATATATATATATATATATATATATATATATATATATATATATATATATATATATATTAAGTAAACATTATTTAAATTATTCTACTGCTATATTCAATAAATATGAGTAATCTCATAACTATATAACCTGGATAACTGGATAACTCACTATCACTAGAAAACATAATGAAGTTGAAGATAAGTAAATTGCCTATAGTTGCAAAATCTTCTGGACTGCAAATAAACAGAAACAAAAAAAAATAACAAAGAATAGTACAAAAATAATAATATAATAGTAAGCAGTCATCAACTTGAAAAAGTCGAAGGATTTTGATACTTGGGAGAGCATGGTGAATAGTACGAGACATAAAGAAAAAGATTTCAACGGTGTCCAGAAGTGAGAGTGGAAAAATTAGAAAAAAAAGGACTCTTCTTACTGTCACTATAAAAAGAAAAGAAGAACAGCTTATGTATGCTTTCATTGTCAAAAACCAATTTGCTTGGAATGTGAACTTAAGCGACTGTCAGTTTTTTTGTGATACCATTTTTTAAAAATCGTATTATTTTAATGTTTCTTACTTTTTGCTTACACGGATTTTAAAATTAAATAAAGATTCTTTAAGTCGTTTAATTTTTATCACATCGAAAAATCGATTCATTCTTGTTAATATTGTTTTTTATTTTAATAAATACAGATAAACTATAGTAATTACTATATTTTTTAGATAACTAATACTTTCAGTAAGTCATAGCAATATTTTTTGCATTAAAATATTTAACAAAAAAAAATATCCAGGGTAAATGCACCAGTTGTTGGCCATGTGCTAGTTATTGGCCTACTAACATGTTTTGATTAGAATTAGAAAAATGTTGGTATTTTGTTAATTCTAACTACTTTTTTTAAGTTTGGCAACATGTCTCCTAGAGTATGACACATCTATTTTCAAGGTAACCATTAAATTTTAGTCAGTATTCGATGTTGAATGAGACACTGTTGTGTGCCGCTAGTTTGCAACCGAAATTTTGTTATTTACCTATAGAAACTTGTGTTGGTCGGTAAGTACTATATACTGCAATTTACTTTCTACTTTATATTTTATGTTTTTATGAGAATATAGTGTATGTCCTGTTCCAAACTGCATAACGAATATAACGTTATTTATACAAATAACGTAAATTTTAAGGTGGCCAACTACTAATGCATGAAATTATCAATGTATCAGTTATTGGCCTAGATGGCCAATAACTGAAACATTAGATTTTGTAAGAATCTAGTGATTGACATATGTTAATAACTAGTGTTTTATATGTGGCCAATAACTAATTATTATAAATTGTTTTAGAAAATATGCCAAAACGATCTAAAACTGAAAACAATTATAAAAAAAAGTATTCCGAAGACGATGTTAAAAAAGCGTTAGAGTTAATTAAAAATGGTATGAGTGAGCGAGAAGCCTCAAGAATTTTTAATATTCCCAGAGCCACTATAAGTTACCGGAAAAGTGAAAAATTTCATTACAAGATAACCCATGGACCAGATCCATTTCTTTCGAAGGATGAAGAGGAACAACTGAAACTCTGGATTTTTCATTGTCAAAATAGAGGATTTCCTGTTCGTGTTGACGACATTAAGGACTCCGTTAAATCATTTTTAGAGAGTAACCCTAGAGTTAATCCATTTGTTGAAAATAGACCAGGTAGAACATGGCAATCAGCATTTCTAAAGCGCAATCCCAACATTTCGCTAAGGACTTCAGAGGGAGTGACATCAGCAAGTTCAAACATTAACCAAAGGAATATTACCAAATGGTTTGACAACATAAAATCTTATCTAAATAAAAAAGGACTTTCAGACGTTCTTCAAGACCCAACAAAAATCTTCAATGGTGACGAGACATGTTTTTATCTATGTCCCAAAAATAAAAAGGTTTTGGCTATGAAGGGTTCCAGAAACGTCTATGAAATTGAACATAACCCAAAGGTTAACTTAACAGTTATGTTCACATTTTCTGCAATAGGCAATATTTTACCTCCTATGATAATTTATCCCCATAAAAGATTGCCAAATGATATACTAAGTGCTGTGCCGAATTCGTGGGGTATTGGTTTAGCTGAAAATGGTTGGATGGACAACAAAAACTTTTATGAATATGTTGGAAATATATTTAACCCTTATTTAGATCAAAATAATATTACACGTCCGGTGATACTTTTTGTTGATGGGCATAAAACCCATTTAACTGTACAGACAAGTCAACTTTGTACATATTTACAAATTATTTTAGTAGCATTATATCCTAATGCCACGAGATTATTACAACCAGCGGATGTGGCTGCATTTAAGCCTCTAAAAGCTTTTTGGAAAAAAGCTGTGCTTCAGTTTAGGAGAGACAACCCCCAAAAAGTGTTAACGAAAGTACAGTTTGCCCCTGTTTTAAAATCTGCTATAGATAGGTTAAATCCAGATGTTATCAGAAGTGGGTTTAGGGCATGCGGTCTATTTCCTTGGAATTCTTCTGCTCTTGACTATTCAAAATGTCTTGGGAAAGAATTTGAAACTGATGATAATCTGGATGAGCACAATGATTTACCAACACTTATTGATCCAAATACAACAATTTCTTATAAACAATTTTGTGAAATAGTTGGCAATGACAAAATTAAAGAGATATGTCGAAATAATTGTAAAACTCAATCTGATGATTACCAAATATTGAAAAAAATCTTTTCAGCATTTACAGAAAAATCATCGGTAGAAATTTCTACAAACGACGAACAAGAAAATATTTTAGACGAAGAAGTAAAATTTTTAGACACAAGTGAAGTAATTTTCGATATAAATGATATACCTGTAATAATAGATGATACTGAAATTGGTAACATTCCTGAAATCGAGAACGAAACCTTGATGGTACCTGAGAATGAAATTTTCAACATGCAAAGAATACAAGAATATACAAATCAAGCTGAATCAAGTTTGACGAAAACGGTTAAAGAAGGTCAAAAAACCAAAAAACCCGAGAAATCCCTAAACATTTCTGAAAATATATCTGTAAATGCTACAAATAAATCTATTGCGACTTACTTAATATGGCCAGATACTCCAGCACGAAAAGGAAAGAAGGAAACTCAAAAGCCTTCATTTGTTCTAACTTCATTAGATAGAAGAAAAATAGAAAAAGAAAAAATGGAAAAAAAATTAGAAGAGGAGCGTAAAAAGGAACGGAGGAAACTTGAAAGAAACTCTGAGATAGCGC
>NW_027313458.1:0-21535 GCF_040954645.1 Diabrotica undecimpunctata | reverse complement strand
ACGCGCTATCTCAGAGTAAATAGCTTCCTATGGAAAATGTCCAATCCAAAACAGATCCCGCCTAGACTATAACGTTTATATTGTATCGTATGTCATTATTTATCGTATCGGTAAAATAAGCTCTTGTGTCTTGTTACCAAAAGGCTAGTTTTTTGGGTAACTGTCTCGTCTACAAATAATATTGGTTGGTTATTGAATCAGACGGTTTGAGATGTTATCCAAGTATTACTTCGACTTAGTATTAAAGACATATTACTCGACTTAAGACATTAGTTTAGTATTTTCAATAAGGAATAACTCGTGTTTTAAGCAATGAATGTATACAAATAATGTTGACATACAAATGTAAATTTGTTTCCAAATTATGGTAGACAAGTGCTCTCAAGTGCTCCGTTGTTCTGGGAGCTTAGTAAAGAATTATCTACAATAACAGCATTTGTGTATTAGCGTTATATATATATATATATATATATATATATATATATATATATATATATATATATATACAGAGTGGCCCAAAAGTCTGGAAATGACCAATTATCTCGTAAATTGGTTTTTCAAATTTATCACGCTATATGTATCACGTAACTTGCCATAGTTATAATATCTTGAGAATATTTAGTGTGTTGGTTTCTCCTTGCCTTACACACCGCAGTATTATAACCAATTAAACCAATATCTGATTGTCGTCCATAAGTATCTTATTCCAAGCCTATTAAGAAGCCATTCTTCCCCAGCCTTGGAGTTAGTAATGACATAGCTGCTGCCCTATACCATGTCCTCAGTTGATCCACAGCTGCTTATTTGGCGAACCTTATTCGCACCTATCCTGTATAATATACAGGACGTCCCCTATCAGCCATATGGGACCCGCCGTGTCGGGGTTGAGGACTTCCCCGCTCAGTCTGTCTTCTGCGGGGCGCTGAAGAATCCCTACTTAGTTCAGAACTCTTCCTCCACAAAAGCTGAAACCGGCCACGAAAAACAATCGTCAGAAGGAATAAATACATACCTATGCCATCGGCATATCGGCTACTTTTCGTCATTAACCAAAATATTTTCCCTGTATGAATATATCTATTTAGTAGCATAATATACTTCTCGCATTTTTTATTTAAAATTGATTTCCTATGAAAATAAATGTTCGACCGCACCTGGTGAGAAACAGTGATTGATTTCACGTAATGAGGCAGTGGTGAACCCCCACTCGCTAGTTCCACCTCGGAAGCCGCCTCGGAGTCTTCACTGCTACCGCAGATGCTCCGGGACGTGTGTTTGTTCCGATGAGAAGTTTTTAATCACGAGAAATCTCTGAAAAGCTCTCCGTAGTCGTTCGCTTCCACTTGGGGAATTGATCTGAAGTTTTTTCAGTGTATGGGGTTGCGCCGAAATAAATCATCCCTTTGTCCGATAAGTGATTTTGAGTACTTTGAGAAAATATTGCTAGAACTTTTTAAGGTGATTTCTGATTTTTCTCGATAAGCGACGTGATTACGTGGAAAAAGTAATAAAGATTCTGATTTATGCAAAATATCCTAAAAAATATTTACGTGTGGGATGAAAACGTTAGAAAAGATCAAAACAGATATACAGGTGTGTCAAAGTCAAAGGGGATAGATAAAGTTCTTATTATGAAGAAAGAAAGCTACAATAATAATTATAATTTTCTATTATCACAACGAGACTAGTAGGCCTATAAATTTATTAACTGTTTACAAGCTCTTCACTTTTCTATTTATTGATGCTGAGCCATGTCGGTGCCGAGCCTAGAGGTTTTGCCGCCTGGGTTCAACTACAAAATTTGCCGCCTCATCTGCAGTTTTGAAAAATGTTTATAAGAAAACATCGCAAATTAGGGAAATTTAATCAAAACACAATTTTGAACATTTAAATCATAAAGTTTGTGGTCTTCCTCTTTTTCTATCCTTCTTTTTCGATATTGTGAATAAGAAAGTCTCTTTCTACCATCAGTCATCTAAATTAGTAATTAACAGTTTATAATTTGAACAAAAATAAAGACCGGAAATTTTTATGTTAAAAAAATTGAATCAGTAAAAAGTGCAAAATACTTCTTTAACTTTATAATATGATATATGTAGGTAATAAAACACTATTTGGAATAAACTTACCATTCAAAATGCACTGATAACAGTAATAATATAATGTATAACAAAATTAAATTTTAAACAAATTACACTAATAGTCAACTTGTCATTAAATTTGCAACTATATTTCGGTAAAACTTACTCGCATGAAAGAAAACACAGAAAACACGTATAGATTTCGACCCTAAATAATAATTCCCCGATAGTTTCGGGAAATCCAGAAAATATCGGGGAATTCTCTAACGCCGCCGCCGTTGCATGTAATAGCTACGCACAATTTTGGTACTATTGTTTTTATTATACTAATGTATATTATACATCACAGGAACTATTTGGCCAGTATATTTTTATATTTTTGAGTAAATTTTGCCGCCCTCCAGCGAGCGCCGCCCGGGGGCCACGCACCCCTTGCACCCCGGCTCGGCTCAGTCATAAGTCTTGTCATATCGTCTATCTCTTTTTCCGATGGATCATTTATAACTGACCTGAATCAAGGATTCTGCCATTTACACTGAACCCGTGAGACCCCATTCTCAACATTATATGACCCGATCTGCCCTGATCGAATGTGATACGGGGATCATATTACTTCACCTACATCCAAATACATTTTTGAGTTGTCAATTGCATCGGTGTTTTTAATATTTAGAATTTAAATCACTTCGATCACAATTTAAAGAAATACTTTGGTCTCTTAAAAATAGTTTACGAATAAAAATAATAATCTACAAGTCGGTTGAAGAATCGACTCTGAAGAAAATACTCTCAATACCAGCAAAAATAAGAGTGTACAAAACAATAATTCGTCCCACAATAACGTATGGAAGCGAGGCATGGACTCTGAACCAGCGGGAAACGACAAAATTACTGGTACTGAAAGAAAGATACTGCGAACTATCTATGTGCCTTGCAGAGAAGAGACAACAGGAGAATGGAGAAAAAGACACAATGATGAACTCCAGACAGTATATGGAGATGAAAACATAGTACGCTACATTAAATCAAACCGAATAAGATGGGCGGGCCACGTACTAAGATCGATTGACGAAAGACTCCTGAACGCCACATTCTGGAAAAGGCCCGATGGCACAAGGTCAGTTGGTTGCCCAAGAAAGAGATGGAAGGACGCAGTAGCCAGTGATCTACGCAAAATGGGAATACAGCAATGATAATTAGTTGCTCATGACCGACAACAATGAAGGTGAATAGTAAACGCGGCCAAGACTCACATAGAGTTGTAGAGCCAAATGATGATGATGATGGTTGAAGAACCACTTTTGGTGTATACTCTGAGATAGCGCGTGATGACGATGAAAGAAAAGAAAAAACTGGAAGTGGTAGAAATGGACTATCTAAGAAAAACGTGTCGTTTATCCAGACTTGATCACATCCCAAATGTAGAAATAAGAAGAAGAACAGGAATGATTTACAATGCTATAGATACAATAGAAGCCAAACAACTTTTATGGTACGGGTATGTAATACAAATGGAAGACGAAGAGGTCTTATTATATTGTATAATGTGTAATGTAATAATATATTGTACAATACTAAATATTCCGCGGTACATCATTTTTAAACAAAATAAAGTATTATTTATTATAACACAAAATAAAATATGAATTAGATCAAAATTTGTCTACTGACCAGAGATCTGAATTACTGATACGGGTCTCTAATGTGATTCGACGTTTTTCTCTCTGTTTCTTTTTAATGTGTAACATCTTGTCCAGGGGCGAGATCGAGTAAGTATATTATGGTGGCAAAAGGCTTGATATTATAGGCACAGTAACTGAGATACTTATCAGAAGGTAAATCCCAAACCAGTTTACAGTATTCTACTTTAATATCCAGGCAAACTTTGGGAAGAATTATTCCAGAAACTTGCAGAGCTATTTACACAGCATTAAAAAACGAATATATGAAGGTAAGATATTTATTTTTATACTTATTATTTTTAGTACCTACAGTAAAAAAAATTTAACTGATAACTTTCTCAATAATACCAAAAAAACACAAACATATAAACATACAAAAATATAATAAATATAAAATCAACCTGACAAATTTGTAACATAATACTGCAATGACTCTCGGACATATTACACGTGGAGAGAAATACACCTTGCTTCAACTGATTATGCAGGGAAAGATCCAAGGAAAGAGAAGCATAGGGAGGCGTAGAATGTCACGGCTGCGCAACCTGAGAGAGTGGTACGGATGTACATCAAATGAACTTTTCAGAGCAGCCGTCTCAAAAGTCCGAATAGCTATGATGATTGCCGACCTCCGCCGCGGAGATGGCACTTGAAGAAGAAGAAGACTGCAATGAGTTTGATGCTTGTGGCTGAAGTTGTTGTGTATTGGACTCCTGGTGTGAGGAAATTGTGGTGTGTGTGGTCGTACTTACAGATTGCACGTCAACTTGAGAATTTAAAGAGAGCTGCTCCAATAAAAAATTATACCATTAATTAATTTTTGCGCCAAAATTTTTTGTTGAGTCGTCATCGTCTTTAATTTACTACTAACATTTTTTCCAAAAATAATTTTCATTCATCCTCTTTTTTGCTTAGTCTTTGACTAATCAAACTAAATATCCTAGTTGTATTATCATCTTTTCGTTTACGAGAAAATGAGGATGTATCAAGTGATGTGGATGGAGTTTGAGGCAGAGAAGCAGACAGTGAATTCACCAATGGGGACGGACTAGATATCGGTAATAAAAAAAAACATTTATTTATGTACTCTTTTCTCTTGTTTCGGTTCCCTAAAAATGTAGAAGAAATGAAAATGATACTTGAGCAATTCAAAAACAAGTAACAGTTCTCAAACTTCCTCGGTGCAGTAGATGGTAAACATGTCAAAATAGTTCCACTTCCTGGCGCTGGCTCGCATTTTTTTTAATTACAAAAGCTTCCCTAGAATTGTCCTTATGGCAATTGTCAACGCTGACTACGAATTGATATATGTAGATGTAGGCACGAACGACCGCATTTCAGATGGAGGAGTTTTAAAGAAAACAGAATTTTACAAGCGATTGGATGAAGGCACTTTGAATATACCACCGCCAAAAAAGCCAACACAGGATTCCGATCCACTACCATTTGTATATATTGGCGATGAAGCATTTGCTTTAAGACCTGATTTCCTGAAACCGCGGTTTTACCCGCCTGTCGATCAGGGCCTTAAGATCCATTCTGCTCATTTTTTGAGCGTTTTGTAGTGGGGGTAAAACAGCTCCACTATTTTTGACGTAAGAGAGCTTGTTGGTAAGTAGAGGAGATGGCAAATATGGTTTTCGTAGAAAAAACAAATATGGCAGCATTGCCAAAGCGTATACAGAACAGCTATCAACAACCATGGAGGTCATATACTATACTAATAATATAATAATAGTCTCCCGTTTTATACCGCTTCGCGGCTTTGGGAGTATAGCAGGGTAGTCTGCTATATCTAGGGCCTACGGTATACAAGGCAGGTAACATGGCCAGTGCTACGCTTCAACCGCCTATTATTACCCCTGGTTTTACCCAAGGTACTTATTTTATTCAGGCTGAGTCGACCTGGGGCCTATAGACATTTTTAAAAATGTCTAGTCGTTCTTGCTGGCGGTAGGATTCGAACTCCGGACCACCGGCATGAGAGGTAAGCATCCTACCGCTTGCGCTATGCAGGCCCCGTACTAACTTAACCTAAAGACTACTTTGTTGGGAGTTGAGGGGCAACAAATTGGATTTATATTTTTTTGTTGTCATTTTTTAACCCAGGATGATCTCTTTTAATTTTCTTAAGAGCTATTGCGATAACTATAAGAAAAAATGTTTATTTTACATTCGGGACACTTGCTTATAACTTTTTATTAAAAATATGTGAAATAAATTATTTGAAATCCTTCTGTAATCTGGCATTTTGGTTTTGTCTTCTAGATTATTTTGATGTATGTGTATACAATTATAAATAATAAAAATAACAATATAAACATTCTTAAATAATTTCAAAACATTCTCAGTCTAGAACTAATTTTATATAAAACTATGAATTCTAAAGAAAAAATAATTCGTTAGTAAACTTTTGAGGTTTTTCTACTCAAGCTGGCAAAACATCTCTATTTCTCGCCTACAATACATTTTTTGCGCTACCCATTCCCGGAAACAACCCATACCGGAAGAGGAAGTTCAAATCCATATGGAATTTTCAGCGTAGCGGGAAAAACGGAAAACATCTTATGGTAGATATGTGTATAATGAGTTTCCCCTGCTATTTGTATATGGATCTCATTCGGTAAAAATAATGAGGAACAGTTTTAGAAAACATTATTTTTAAGACAGATTTATGAACATTAGAGTAGGAGTATAATCACCTGGAGTCGAAAGTGTATGTTTATGTTCTTTAAATATTTGAAATATTTCCTGGAATATACACAAAAATTTGTCAGTATGATTACGAATGTTTTCAATTTAAAATTTTTCGAATTGGAGGAGATTGGTGCTTAATACACGTTCTTTGAAATAATGGTAATGATAAAATATTATTGATTCGTAAAAGATCGTACAAAAACATATACTGCTCCAAAAATTAGCGAACCAATTAATATGTTTATAAAATCGTTGCTCATTTAAATAAATTGTACTATATTCGATAGATTTAAAAAAAAATTGAAATCGTATTTTTTAGTTTTTTTATCCGATATTTCGCGAAATATTCGACATGGTCCTTCTTGATTTTGCGTTAAGCGTATTCGCCTGCTTACATATTTTAGTTTTGACAGAGTTTTTGTTAGTGTTATCTATCAGTCGTTGCAGTACGTCTTCTTGTGTGATTATTTAGCTCCAGCAGAGATTCTTTTCCAGGGATTTTTTGTTTTGAGTCGCATCACGTTTCACAGCTTTTATTACTTCAAAATTCTCTTCAAGGCCAGCTAATTCAGGGAATTTATCCCTGTATAGCCGCTGGACGCTGTGGGTCATGGATAGGTCCGTATTTTCCAGTATAACGACCTTCACATTACACTGGGACTCGACGGGGTTACTCTGAGATAGCGCGTACAGTTTTTTTTTTTGTATGTCTTCATCCCATCGTTTTAAAGCTAAGGAATCGAAATACTCCCGTGGTATAACATTATGATTTAAAGGAAAAATTTCCAGCTTTAGTAAAACTACTTATCAATATGCCTGGATCCGTTTCTCTCTAGATCTCTGCAATTAAATCTGAAAACATACATTTTGGGAGTTTTACCCCAACAGTTTTTCACTGCCACTGGACTAATTTAGCATCCCAGCGATTTTAAGAGACTTAAATACTGATAGATCTAGTGGTTGTAATAAGTGGCTGGTGTGTTATCAAATCCACACCAATATGCGTTGTATGTCCGTCGTATATAACAAGAACGGGACGCTCTTTAGAAAAATTCTTGATGAAGCCTTTTTCGAAGAAATTTTTGAACACATTAGTTTCCATCCAGCCATTAACTGTTGCGGCATATGTAGTATTTGGGTACTCAGTCTCAGGTTTTGCTACCCATTGGTCCCAAATATGTTTGCTATAAGAATAGGTGTGTTTTGTTTTCCCGGACCACTAGTTGTTCTGGTTGCT
The DNA here is from genome assembly GCF_040954645.1 of Diabrotica undecimpunctata. Classification (NCBI taxonomy): domain Eukaryota; kingdom Metazoa; phylum Arthropoda; class Insecta; order Coleoptera; family Chrysomelidae; genus Diabrotica; species Diabrotica undecimpunctata. The sequence continues at coordinate 13,838 of NW_027313458.1, read as the reverse complement.
GGCATACCCCTTTGTCCAACAATTTTAGTCTTCGACGGATCTGCACAAAAACTGGTTTCATCAAGGTTCCATACTTGTGCAGTTTTTTCTTTCAATCCCAAATCATTTGAAGTATCATCTAAAAGTTCGAAGTAACTGTAAACAATAAACGGATCAATATTCTTCTTACGAGCAAACTCTACGCTTTGAGGCTTTTTAATTGAGAAATTGTGCCTCTTTTTAAACCTTAGAAACCGGTCTTCGCCGGGAACACTGTTTTTGAATTGTGTTTTGATGTTATTTGCTTTCACATAATCTGCTACAATTTGTAGCACCTCCTTCCGTAACAATCCAAATCCCCATTTTTCCATTTGTCGAATACAGTTGACTAGGGTCTCCTTATCTTTAAATGGAACTAGCGGACCAACTCGACATCGAGTTTTTAAATGAAATTTTTATTTTGCGAGAAAAATTAAGAGATCAATACAAACAATATAAGCAAGAATATACATAACATTCATCAATAATAATGCAAGTTAAAAGTGTATTAAATATCACGAAATATTTCGTCGAAAACAATGTTTTTTGTTACAATGTTATCATTTAGCAGTTAATTTTGCATGCTGATCACGAATCCGGTGTCGGATTTGCTCTATCTTGACGTTTTATACGCGTTTCGGGTCACTTCCGGTGTCGGATCGCAACCGGAAGTACATATTTAGATTCGTGTCGACGAGACCTTTCGATCCATATATACATTGTGGGGTCTAAAACTTAAAGTAAATTTTAACTTCCAGTCATCTCAAAACCGGAAGTGAATTTTTGTACCAAAAGTATATCTTGACAATCTCATACGTAATACTAATAATATTCCGAAAAAATATTTTAATTATCTAATATGGTTTTTGAGTAAAGTGGTGGACAAGAAAAGGGCTTAGCGTTTTAGTATATAAGATATCTGACCTTCTTTCATACGTATCACTTTTCTTTCAACTTCTTCCCTTAACGTGATCCGTCAATGTGTTCTTTGGGATGTCATAAATTTTACTGGCGCGGTAAATAGTAACGTGGCCACTTTTTACTTCGGATACTGCTGTGGCTAGGTCTTCTTTGCTATATGTGGAGCCTCTATTACTCTTCCGAATATAATTACGCACCATTAGGTACATTTTACGAAGTTTGTATGTTCTTAATTAGGTAGTATTTTTTATGTTTAAGTTTGGAAGAATGTTATTGTTTTTTTTTTATTTAAAAGTACAAAAGATTCTTATTCTGATTTTTTCTTCTTTCTTGTCTTATTGTTATAAGCTTTGTCCATAAAATTTGTACAATTTTCAGTGACAATAAAGCATATTACTTATTTACTTCCTTATTTATTTGTATTGCTATTAAGGCTAAAAAATAACCAAAAAATTAGTATTAGAGCATTATAATAAATATATTCTAGAGATGGGATTGCAATAAATCTTAATTCCTATGGTCAACAAAACAATGTCGTTATCTGTATATTAATATAAATAAGTTCGTTTAAGTAAATATAATTTTTATTTAATTGGTTATAATTAACGCCCAACAATCACAAAAATACTTCCGTAATTTAACGGATTGGAGGGTAAAACTTTATCGCGATAGGGATCTCGGAAGAATATTGACCTCGAAAAGAAACATTGTTTCAGTAAAGTCCAAAGTTCCGAGATGAAGTTATAACCGAAATCGGAATCATTTATTCCAGTCCATAAAGCCGAAAAATGAAGGAAAGGAAATCGTTGGAAAAACCGCAAAGCCCGCGACCGCTTCTCGCGTAAATGTCACACTGAGTTGTCGCTTCAACTTTTCAATATTCAAAATTTTGATTTATTCTCCGATAAGGGGCGCATTAATCACAAATGCCACGGCGTCCGAACTTTTCCAAATTAAATGTAATCTAAAGGTTAATGCCGAACGAATGACTTGATTATCTTGAATCTTTAATTAAGCCCAGGTCGTTTTGAAGCTAACTCATAATCATAAAATCGAAGATGAAACATTTAACTCTAGACATTTTTAAGTTCAAGCGTGGTGTGGTTGCGTTATCAGATAATTAACATCCATATTTTCGCAAAAATAATAAAAGGTTTCACGAAAAAGTGGCAATTGAGCCGCCTAAGCTCCCTGGGGTGGCTTTGTAAATTGTTTTGATAATTTGTAGCCAATTATCAGGGGTCGCAAAACCCATTTTATTCAAAAAATAAATTTAACGATTTTTCTTTGGATTTTCTTAAGTAGAAAGATTTGATCATTTAACTAAAACCAATAATTTAATTTTAAACCTGAGTATTTTAAATTTTAATAATTTACAAAGTTCAAATTCAGGTTATAAAAGACCAATAAATCCATAAATATTAGATACAAATTAACAATGATGTTTTAAACTTATTCGGGGCAACTATTTTGAGGTTTAGTTTAGTTTGCAATAAGGTAAGGTGGGGCAAGTGCATGAGCGGGGCTAGTCTTCTTCTTATAGTGCCGTGCACCTTATAGTGCGTTGGCGAATTATCTTAAGGCCAGACGCCTGTCTTTTGCGACATTGTTATTTATGCGACAGTGTTATTTATGCCTGTCCAGTTCTTTATGTTCCGTAGCCACGACATTTGTGGCCTATTCGTCTTCCGTAGTTGCGACCTATTCCTCTCTTGCCTTTAATCTTTCCCTAGATGATTAACTTATGGTCCTAAAGTTTTGGGAAAAATTTCAAAAGCATATAACTCTGACCACAATAATCCTATATTTTTATTAAATTATTCAACAATATAACTTAACTATCCTTATTATAAATCAAAATTCAAGTGACAGACAAGGGACCATTATTTTCGATTTGCCTAATAATTCCCCTGACACGTTACATCATCCTTTGGACGACCTCGGCGTCAATTTCTATAATTTTTGTATATATGCGGCGTCTTAACTGTTCCTGATTTTGTGCTTCCCATCCGTTATTATAGACTTTCCGACTTAATATTGCCCAGAACTAGAACTCTTCAATTGGACGAGCCTGAGGTAGGTTGGGGGGATTGTCTGCTTTCGGTACAAAGGTAATGTTGTTAGTTTCGTACCAGTCCCTTGTGATCCTCGCGTAATGACATGAAGCAAGATCTGGCCAAAAGACTATTTGATCATTTGCATGATGTGTGTTCACAAACTGAAGCAATTTAGAGAGACATCTTTGAATATAAATATTTGCGTTTAAGCCTTCGCCTCGAACAACACCAATGTAGGGCTGTGAGATAAAGCCAGCCTCAGAAATTGCACACCATACCAAAATTTTGTCCTCAAATTTTTTCTTACTTTTGAATTTTATTTCATCGGGTACATTTTCGTAATCGTTCATGTAAAACCCATCGTTACCCTTCATCTCAGAGTTGGACAAAGTACAATATTTTTCATCGTCCATCACGATCAACTTGTTGACGAAATGCACTCGCCTTAACGCGCGGCAACATCTCGAAATTCTCTCTAATTGATCCGCTGTGTATTTTGGAGCTTTCCTTCTTTTCCGGCAGATAATATTGTTACTCGATAGGGTCCTGTATACTGTAGTCTTTCCAACATGAAATCTTCTGGCCAGTTTTCGCTGTGAGACCCCAATTTTGTTCTTAGCTGCTTCAATCAGTCTTGCCTCTCTTATATGGTTCAAAATCCGCGGTCGGCCACTTTTACGCAAATTAACACATGGTATCCCTTCTTCACATTCTCTGATTGTGCGATAAATTGTCGATTTGCTTATGTTTTGATCTCGATAAATATTAACAATATCTCGTTTCGACATTCGCCCAACCATATTATAAACACCTCGACGAGTATCAGTTTTATAAGACATTTTGCAGAGCATAAACCAAAATATTTTGCTTTGTTTATTAAATGTTAATAACTGATGATATTTCAATTCCATGGCCTTCTTTGTTAAATGCATTTTGCTTCTCAATCAGACCAGGTGAAATTTTTCCCAAAACTTTATTACCATACGTTAGTTGAGGAACGGGGGCGGGGCTAGTGCATCAATATTATCTGAATATTTATTACGAATGTATTAGCTGCTGCCATCTATCATCTAACGTTGGAAATACATTATGTGAGTCCAGCGCGCAAACAACCGACCGTCAGTCTTAGTTATTGCTGATTCTCAACGAAGCGAAGTTTGTGCATTAATACCATCGCATGGTATAAGGTGACCCTGAAAATTTCTTCTTAATTCATCAGTCTCACCTATGCGTTTAGAAGTCTGATTTTTGGTGAGTAACTAGAACTTTTATATTGTTTTGTGGTAACACCTATATGTGATGCGGGGCGAGAAGTATAGCATCCTGCGACTCATAATACAAGGAAAGATAGATGGCAGAAAAAGCATCGGAAGAAGACGAATTTCATGACTCGAGAACCCGAGAGAATGGTTTGGATGCAGCTCAAAACAACTTTTTAGAGCTACTGCCTCAAAAATTAAAATAGCTATGATGATTGCCAACCTCCGTAGCGGAGATGGTACCTGAAGAAGAATAAATAAATCAATTACTTCGCGTATCGAATCGATATTACTTAGAACTTACTGTCTCTGATGATATTCATATTATTATGTTTATTATTTATGTGATAATTTAACTAAAAGTTAATACATCTTTGCGCATATTGACCGAAATACTTATGGACGCTTTTACACACTTTTCCAACAATACTTAACTTCTTCTATTATTTTATCTTAAGATTGTTTTCATTAAATGAATATTGTACCTATAAAAATCGTGCCGTAAATTTTTATCAGGTTAAGAAGTTATTTCTATTCCCTTAATTAATTGCAGTATTATACTAGAGAAAAAATTTTGTATTTACTGAAGAACCTTTTTGTTTTATTTCCTCTTTTCTAAAAGCTTCTCAGAGTATACAATATTTTATTAAAATGAACACAAAAAATTGTTTTTGTAAACAAACTTTAATAAAAATGGTGCTCTAAAATGGGCAAAGTACGTTAGATATTTTATGTTATTTCTTAGTTAAAATCAAATACTTCTTGGATATAAATGGTTTAACATAAAGTATAAAACATATTTTATTAGCTAAATCTTGCTGTTTTTATAAAAACGTGTTTTAAAAATACTCTCTCTTATTTCATTTTGTCTTTTTAGATTCATATTTTATTCTGGGCATCGAGGTATTTGGGCATTTTGGATACAAATTCGTAAAGAACCCTCCTAAAAACCGATATAATCTAAATTCAAATTGAACTAGGATTCAAATAAATAGTGCGCTATGGTAAGATGTAAAGGAAAACTATCGCAACCTATCAAATATGAAACTGGCATTAGACAAGGAGATTTGCTGAGCCCATTAATATTTAATCTGATAATGGATGAAATCATAAAGAAAGTTAAAAAAAGAAGATGATATAGAATGAGAGAAAAGGAAATAAGGATAATATGCTACACCGACGACGCCATAATAACAGCCGAAAATGAAGATGACCTACAAAGATTAATTAAAGAATTCGAAGATACGGCGCTCATATACAACATGGAGATCTCAACAGAGAAAACTAAAGCGATAGTGATATCAGCGGAACCGAGAAGATATAAACTAGTCGTAAATAACAAAATAATAGAACAAGTGATGAAAACGGAATACTTGGGAATAAAACTGTCAAGCTACGGAAAAGTGGAAGAAGAAGTACAAAAACAAGTGAACATGGCAAACATAGCAGCAGGATGTCTCAACAACACAATCTGGAGAAACAAATACCTCACAACGGAAAAGAAAACCAAGATATATAAATCAAAAATAACACCGATAATGACGTACACAGCGGAAACAAGAGCAGATACGGTGAAAACACAAAGACTACTGGAAACAACACAAATAAAAGTCTTACGAAAAATAACCAAACTCTAAGAGACAGAGTAAGAAGTGAGGAAATACGAGCGAGATGTGGTATAAAGGAAATACACGCGTGGACCAAAAGAAGAAAAGTGGAATGGAATCAACACATCGAAAGAATGGCAGAAAATAGAATAGTACGAATAGCAAGAGACAAATCGCCAAATGGAAGAAGATCATTGGGACGACCGAGGAAAAGATGGTCAGACAACGTCAATTGAGGCTAAAAACCGAAGTAAAACAGGCATTTTGCCTATTTTTAAAATAGGAAGAAGAAGAAGATTCAAATGAATAAAAAAAAATTATTTATTATAAAATCATATATACTTAAAGAAGCTTTCTTTCAAGATGATAAGCAATACACATTCCTCACAGCAGGACTGGCATGTAATATAATGCCATAGAACCATGGCACTACCGTATTTTTATGCAGAAACATATTTTTTATCTTTAAAACGTCCTAATATCTGTTAATTTTTTGTGTGTATTTCTTTTTATCTTCATAAATTATAGAAATTCTACAAATACTGTATCAAAAAGACGAATTACGTAGGTACTACCTCTGGGGCTGTTTCGTACTCATTTTTATTAAATGAGGAATGTTTCAAATGTACATTTGAAGAAACTATTAAACTTTTTAGAATTTTAATTACCATTGCTATATCAAGATCTAAAGCAGAACGCTGTCTTTCAATGTTAAAATGAATCAAAACGTTCCTTAGAAATACCATGAAAGAAGAACGACTTAGCACGTTTATTTAATATATTATTTTATATTTAATATAAAATTTAAACTTTATATTGAAACTTATAGCTATAAAATTCATTAAATTTTTCGAAACTTACAGCCCTTCGAAACGAAGGTACTTTCGAAAGATCTACATAGGAAAGTGGAGGGGATAACTGTTTCAGCTCCGTTTTTTTTTTTTTCGAGATCGGCACTTGAAATTGAAACACGTAGGAAAAATTTACATTATCTCGGCTTCCATTGCATCTATGAGCCTCTTTTTTAATCTGGGGTATCTGGTCGAAATATGAATAATAAATTGAGTACATTTGAAATTCACCGTAATAACTTACTTTTTTTTAATTGGGCTGGAATAGTCTGTCGCAGTATTAATAATGATGACATAATTTTCACGCCACCCATAATTTTTTATAAATTAGTGCAAAAAAAACTGCTTTTTTGCAAATATCTCCGTAAATTATTTATTCATTTTAATTTAAAAAACAGGAAAATAAAGATATTCTTGATATAAAAAAATGATATAAATATTGTTTATGTAAAATATAAGGGAAAAAACTTATAGACAAAAAATCAAATTGTGACCATAAATTATTGTTAAAAAAAACGCAAGGTAAAAATACGAATACTTTTTCATCTATTCGTCATCTAGTAACCCCCACCTATGTCTTAAAAGCTTCAGATATCTGCGAAAAATTTTTCGACCTTTTTTTTAACCAGACTGGGCTATAAGTTTAATGTAGGTGGAAGCTAATTGTTTTGTAAACAATCACTTTTAAATAAAGGCTTCTTAAAAATTAAGAAATAATTTCTAGAAACTCTACACGATAATCAAAAAAGTTAGACAAGAAAGGTTTCCGTTCGTGATCTTTTAAAATTAAAATTCAAGTTACTCCTACACACTGCAATTTATTCCGCTTATAAAATTGCTTTTATTTAATTGTAGTATACAAAAAATGTAATATGAAAATGAAGCAGGTAGAACTGTTTATTAACTTTAAAGAAAATTGTACACTTGAGAGTAAATAACGAGAAAAATGTTCAAATACTCTTTAGCGAAGATATGTAACAGGGTAGAAATTTCTCTTTAATTACTTTACTTTTTCGTGTCTAGATCCGACTACAGTTTTTCTGCCCAATATCGGGCTACGTCTACACTCTTTGTATTTGCGAGCCATAAATCATCGAGGGTGCACTGTGATGGGCAAAGTCTGCATACTCTCAGGTACTCCACGTTCTGTATTTCCCCACATTCACAAAGTGCGTCGCTGTCTGTCTTGATGCCCCATTTAATGAGGTTCTGTTTTACAGGGGCAACACCTGTGCGTATGCGATTGAGTGTCCGCCAGGGTTCATTCCATTATTTCGTTCTGGATGTAGGGGGAACAGTTCGGGTGATTCGACGCTGACATTTCTCATAAACGTTTTCCTTGATTTAAGTCGGTTGATTCCTGGCGGTTCGTCAAACCCGTATAATTGGTGCTTCTCATCGAAAGTTTGCCTGTACTTCTCCACATATTGTGAGGCACATCTACGGTCGTCTGGTGATGTGAATCCAGCTACCCGGTACAGTAGGGGAAGAGGGGTAGGCTTCATACAACCGGTAATTATTCTACATGTTTCATTTAACGCCGTGGTGACTTGTTGGGCGTGTCTAGATTTAACCCAGACGGGACAAGGATATTCCCCTGTTGAGAAACATAAGGCCTCAGCTGTTGTCTTCAAGACCTGGGGTTTGCACCCCACTTGCTCGCTACAAGTTTCCGGAGAAGGTTGTTTCTCGTAGAAACCTTTTGTCTTGGGCTCTGACAGTGGAATTTTTATGTTAGTGACCGGTCTAGTATTACTCCAAGATATTTGGGCCTATCAGTATGTTTCAAGCGTTGTTCTCCCAAGAAACATTCAGTTTTACATGCGACAGTTGGTTGTTGAGATGGAATGCACATACTTGGGTTTTAGTAGGGTTTGGCTTTAATGAGTTTTGTTTGTAATAAGTTGACATCATGTTTAAAGCCTCTTCCATTGTTGACTCTACTTGTGTGAGTGTTTTCCCCTTTACGGCTACACCAAGGTCGTCAGCGTAGACAAAACTCTCAGTCTGAGGGTGCATTGGTTGGACGTTGGTGTAGATGTTAAATAAGGATGGCGCCAGAACGCTTCCTTAAGGTAAGCCATTTTTTTGGGTTCTCCATCTGCTCTTCTTTCCATTTAGCACAACGTAGAAACGTCTATTACACAACAGTGATCTAATGATATTTACCAGGTCATAGTCAAGCACAGTGTTATAGACCTTTAGCCAGGTTCTGTGGTTTATCATATCATAGGCCGCTGTGAGGTCTATCAAGGCTACTCCCACTATCTCTTTCTCCTCAAATCCTTCCTCTAGGTATTCTGTTAGGTTGAGTAATTGGCATGTGCATGATTTTCCTGGTCTGAAGCCTGCTTGTTGTGGGATTAGTTTTGCATCTAATGTTTCCTGGATGCGGTTTAAAATGAGGCGTTCATACAATTTATACAAATGGGAGCACGGAAGGAGCCTCGACGCAAGTGATATTATAAGAACAAAATGTCACTGGCGCTCTCTAGAAACGCCCCTCGGGCAGCCAATCCTTCCACCACTGGATCCGAACAAAGTAACGAGAATCAACGACTCTTCTTAGAGCCTACACTGACAATGACAATGATGACTAGACTTCGGCAAATATGCATATTGCATATTTTGCATATTGTGCATATTTTAATGCAAATATTTCATATTTTGGCATATTTGTATAAAAGTTTGCATAAAGTGCATAAAAGTTCAGATTTTTATACTGTATTTGAAAATTTTTAAACATACCAATTTATTTCAATTCTTGTATAAAATTTTGTAGTCATTTTAATCAAGAAATGATCTAAGTACGTAATCTCTACAGGTACAAAACATTTACAATTTCAAAGAAGATCAATTTAAGTAGCCCTCAACATTCTTAGAAAGTCTCGGTCACTGAGGCATTCAGTTATTGGATAATCGCTAAGGGTTCGCTCATTTGCATTTTATGATCTAATCCCCAAATCTATCTACAATTTATTGTATCTTAACAGCAGGTAAACGGCTAATAGTTTTGTTCCTAATTTAGGGATTTTCCAAAATCTCCCAGTTTATTGAATTAGGTACCTAAACATTTCTAATTTGATGCTCAGATTTGTAAATCATTTTTGTTTTGATATTCAAAGCGTAAACACTCGTTGTGCGTAACAAAAAGGAAGATTGTGATTTTATAATGCCTAAAACAACCAGTGCTTCAACTTGGATTAAACCTTATAAAGAGCTGTCTATGGATATGGGAAAAATCTACTGTTCAGTCTGTGGCAAAATTGTAAGTATCTAATATTTTCTATTAAATATCTAATATTTCATACATACAGGGTGTTTCCAAATGACACTTACAACGTTTGACTGTAGATACTTCTCGAAAAATTTAACAAAACGATATAGTTAATGAGGGGTCAAACTTATTTACTTTTCGAGATACAGGGTGTTAAAATTAAAAAAAATTAAATTCTTTTAGTTAATAACAACAAAAACCAATAAACGTATTTACTTGAAATTTAGTACTCGTAGGTTGTTTTTAAATGAAAAATAGCTTCCTTTAGTGAGAAAAAATTGTCCATGATACAATACAATGGTGTGTATTTAGAAAAATTTTTCACCTTTACTTTTTTTTATGAAGTCAGCTATTCTAAAACACAATTATTTTTATTGTAATTGAATTAACAAAAAAAACTTTTGTTGAATTTTAAATAAGTTATATGATGTACTAATGGTTAGTAACAAAAACTAATTTGTAGATTAATACTGCGTTTAAAACACTTAGCGAGTGTTTTTTTTTCCAAACCAGTTATTTGATTAACCAAAAACACCTTGTATATTTTTATATTTTAAAGGTTGGGTTAAAATAAAGGTTTTTATTTTTATTTATAGATAGCATGTGAGAAGAAATTTCAGATAGACCAACATGTGAGAACTGCTTCACACATTGCAAAAAAAGGAAAAATAGGAGGAAAACATCAAACTTCAATGGCTAAATGTTTCCAATCTACTTCAAAAAATTAGATGAGCAAGAAACTTTTAATGAAGACTTGTGTCGCGCAAACATACCGCTTTCAAAATTAGCAAATGTAAATTTTAGTTCGTTTCTAAAAAAATATTACAAACTTAATGTTCCAAGTGATCGGTCTCTAAGAAGAAATAATGTGAACGGGCTATACTCGTCGGTGTTAATTAATATTAAGGAAGAAATTGCAGATAATTATTTTTACATATCCGTAGACGAAACCACTGATTCCTCAGGAAAGTATATTGCTCATTTATTGATTGGTGTTCTTAAAGAAGATACCTTACCAAAATCTCATCTTATTTCATGCCAGCAACTTGAGAAAACAAATGCTTTAACAATTTCGCGTTTTATACAAGAAACATTAGCAACTTTTTTTCTTCCGACAACTATTCCTTCTAATAAATTACTGCTTATTTTATCGGATGCTGCTCCTTATATGGTGAAAGCAGGATAAAATTTAAAAATATTTTTCCCAGATTTAATACATGTTACTTGTGTAGCGCATGGATTAAACAGAGTTGCAGAGGAAATACGAAAAAAGTTTCCTCTTGTAAATACCATGATATCCAGTGTCAAAAAAGTATTTCTTAAATCTCCTATAAGAATTCAACTTTATAAAGAAATGCTATCTAACATTTCTCTTCCACCACAACCTATTTTAACGCAATGGGAAACATGGTTAGAAGCAGCTAATTTTTATGCAGATCATTTTGTTAAAATAAAGAACATAATTGATACGTTAACAGATGAAAGTTCCCAATATCTTTTGGATTCTAAACAAACTTTTCAGAGTAACTTGCTTCAACAAGAACTTTCATTTATAAAATCAAATTTTAGTTTTGTTCAAAAAACAATTACTCAGTTAGAATCACCAAAACTGTCATTGTTCGAAAGTACAGCATTAATAAAAGAATTTGCGTCATGTTGTCGGAACGTTAGAGGTAATATTGGAAAAGATATTTTAAAAAAATTTGAAGCTACTATGGAAAAAAAATAAAGGTTACCATATTCTTTCTGAAGTAGTCAGTGTTCTAGCTGGAAATATTTCGGAAACAATTAATTTAGAACCAAATGTTTTGGTTAGTTTGAAAAATGCTCCCGTTACATCAGTTGATGTTGAACGAAGTTTTTCCATATATAAATATATGTACTCAGACAGAAGCCACAAGTTTTTGTTAGAAAATTTTGAACATCACTTGGTCATTTATTGTTACCATAATTCTAAATAAGTTTATTCATACTTAAAAATGATGTAGTTACTTAAAATAAATGTAAATCTTAATGAATAGTAGGAAATATTTAGTTATGTACACTTTTTTTTTAAATAAAATTGTTACTATTTTACGATTTTTTTATTTATTTGTATGCATATTTTGTAAAATATTTGCATATTTTCGGGTAAACACGTGCATATATATGCGCATATTTTCTACATTTTTATTTGCATATTTGCCGAACTCTGAGATAGCGCCTCTCTCATTTAGGACATTCTTCATGTTTGTTCTATTTTGTAGATACTAATTTTATCTACACTTTTTATTTATTTATTTCTTTTTTAAATGGCAAGGAAAGAAAAAGAGCAATAAATTTTTTTTAAGAAAAATACGATTCACCGTTGTGAAAACTATTAAAAAGTTATACGGTACCGGAAAGGAAGTTCCCAAACACCTTTTCGAAAGAATATCGAACATTTTCACTTCGCCGAAGTTCAATTCAACAAAATAAAAGTACAGTTAAAGCGAGTTTGCGTCCACTTCTGATAAAACAAATAATGCATGCTTTCTTAAGCGCACAAACCCCCCCATATATCCTCTGGGGATTCAACTTTCAACTTCCAACATTGGGCATAAAGAAAATCTGAGATCCGAATGGAAGTTTTTATCGCCGTCCGTATCTCACTACCGGATTCAGTAATAAAAGTGTTGCAGATTCTGTAATAAACTTTATTGAGACTTTGTCTGTGAATTTGTAGGTCTGTAGTGAAATTAACAGTAGTCTAGATTTAGATTGCGCTTTATCGCCATTTGGCGGCCGCTGGCGGTATACTAACAGTAAAATGCGGGAAAATAGAATTGAGAATAAGTCTTTTGCCATTACACCGAGCAGATGTAAGGAAGTGGAAAAAAAGGTATAAAAATAAAAAGAAAATTAACAAATACCGCACCTACTTACTTTATTTTTCGTTTTATTTCTTAAGACAGAATTCACTGCTAAAACTAAAATTTGTTGCTGAATTCTGCACATACAGGGATCAGAAAACATTATACACTACACATACACGTACACTCATACACACACATACATACATACATATAGAGGGTGAGTTTTTAGTGCGACTATTCTTCGTTCACAAATTGTTGAGAGCACGAAATATGCCTCAAACTCATAAAACGGTCGTAAATCATAGGCGTTCCTAAGGCGTTTATTCATTAAATAATAATATAATGTTTTAATACTGTTATATATAATATTGATATTATTTTAATACTAATATATTTAGCAAAAAAACAATTAAAACTTTCACGACTAATGTTGGTTATTATATTATATTAATAAAAATAAGAATTTAACCATCAACAATTTTGTAAATAAGAATACCTTATCTCTTTGGATATTTCAATACTAATCTTCGCGTTTAATCACTTTACTAGAAAACCTGGAATTCATATCCGAAGGTAGGTACTATTCGTTGCAAGATAATTAAGATGGAATTCCCCAGATTTTTAATAATATAATTATATTCCAAACTTAACTTGAAAAGGTGAAGCTATTACGAACGAAAACAATTTTTTTGTTTAGTACGTTTTTGATCGCATGTAATTTATGGCTCGTCGGTGTTTCCGCGTCTACGGCAGTAATTAGCGTCTCGAATATTTCTTTTGCGAATTATATGCAGTGCGTGAGTGATTTTTTTTCCATATACCTACGAACATATACGTACCTTTCGCTCATGCTCATTTTGTTGGATTGTTTGTGATGGCTTCATCATCAAGTTTTACACCGGTACTGTTGCGTACAGTCAGTAAGTCTGTCTATTCACCAAGAAAGAAGACTATTGTCCTGAATGTTCACGATACTCTAGTTTCTCAGAATCCCACAAACTCTGAGATAGCGCG
>NW_027313457.1:0-21536 GCF_040954645.1 Diabrotica undecimpunctata | reverse complement strand
ACGCGCTATCTCAGAGTTATAAAACCGGCTATGGTTAGTTACTTGAAACAACACATTTTCAAATTAAAATCAGATTATTTTCACAGATATAAGTCTAAGGAGGCTCTCTACATGAAACCTGCTATATTTATACTAACATTAAGAACTTACTAAACTGAATAATCGGCTGAAAAAATAATTCACGAAAGTATTTTCGTTCAAAATGAAATCCTCACCATACCGTCAAAGCTACTTAACAAGATTGTAAAATCGTTAGGAGTATATTTATGTACATCACATTTCTAATTCACACCTTGGTGTTAATTTCTACTCAAGTTTATTTTAACCGCCTTGAAAAGTAACACAAATGGCGTGCTAATTGAAATCGATCATCGAATTGGTCAAATAAACATTACGAAACCTGCGACAAAGAGAATTATGGCCGACTCGATATTAGAAATATTAATAAAATTCTTCTAATTGTTTGATATATTTATATACTTCTATTTTTATAATTTTTTATAAGTGATGATCATTTTAAGAGGTTTAGATTTGCTGTATTTTAAAGTAATTACTATTTAAATGGGAATCAGCCACAATTAAAGATTAAAGTACGTTTATTGACGTTTCAATTTCCACTTCGGAAATCGTTCTCAAGATACAGACATTAGTTTATTTATATTTTTGGTTTACTAATGTTTGTACAAATTCCCAATTGTCAATAGAAGCACGTGAAAGCCAAACAGGGTCGTACTGATGTGTATCATATGATTTTTAAAAAATATTTACTTTTGAAACGGTTAGTGTAAGAATTTCTTGAAATTTAATCATTATATCATAACTAAACTAAACTCTAAAAAATAACACGACCAGTAAATAACTTAACAATAACTATAACATAAATATAACACAATATATTAAGTTAAAAATCAACAAGATACAATTTGAATTTAAAATGCTGGCAGGTTTGGATCTGTAACATGAGAATCTGTCTGGCATCAGTGTATAATATATAGACATCAATATATATACAATATATATATAGGTATATATATATATATATTATATCAATGCTATTCCGGGTTTGACTCCGCGTTAAATGTTGTTGGTTTTGATAAAAACCATTTTGACGACGTTTCGGCAAGATCTCACTTGCCATTTTCAAGTCTCTCTGGATGGTCTGCTTCTTGTCGATGTTCGAGTGGACACTTCCACTCGAACATCGACAAGAAGCAGACCATCCAGAGAGACTTGAAAATGGCAAGTGAGATCTTGCCGAAACGTCGTCAAAATGGTTTTTATCAAAACCAACAACATTTAACGCGGAGTCAAACCCGGAATAGCATTGATATAACATACAGCTCCCGCGGAAATATCAAAACTAACATATATATATATATATATATATATATATATATATATATATATATATATATATATATATATATATATATATACTTTTGGATGGAAATAAGCCACAATTTTACTTTAAAATGTTATTTTAATGTTATGATATTGTCAATAGTTTTGAGTTGCGTTTCTGATTTGAATTTGATTACATGAAATCAACTTTAACTTAAGAATATGCGTCAGAAAAATCATAGCATGTGATTTGTCTCTAAAAAGACAACTACATGCAACGATGACAGTCAAATTCTCCTGTTAGTGATGCCATAGTAAACCATGAGGCAAAAACCAGAAAAAAGATACTATCCCCACATGGTAAGTATTTGGTCTTATATTTATTTTACTCCAAATTTAAACACCAAACACTGATTTTAAATGTATGTTATTTTAAAACATAAATGACTGCATAATTGTGATGTATCCTTGATACGTTATTGAAATTTGCAACGCAATTGGATTCATTAACTTGAACTTAATTAGAGCCGCTTCTTAAATTTTTCTCGGGAATAGAGGACGGGAATTATCCCTGGACGGGGACCAAAATTCCCAGCACCAGTAATTAATGCATTAATTAGTGGTCAGTGTAGTAATGTCTGGGGTCTCAAGAGACTGAGACCTTGGTAGCCCTGAAAAAGACATCGAAGAGGCTGTCGAAAGCTCGGCACAATGATAATCGACGCTGTTCAACCCGGAAATTTTTTGAGTTTAATATTAATTCCTGTAATAGTATTAATCTTACGGAACACACACACACACACACATATATATATATATATATATATATATATATATATATATATATATATATATATATATATATGTAATTATAGATATTGCTCAGTTTATCAATATCAGTTTTTTTATTAACGCATTGATATTTATTTATGCATACCATTTCTAAGAATTCTCTTTTATTTAATTGGTTTTCGCGTCTTAATATATTAGTTTCATTGAAATTAAATGAATGATTTTTATTAATTGCATGATCTATTAATGCACACGTATTTTTATTATTTCTAAGGTCACTTTTATGTGATGTTAGTCTGCCTATTAGATTTCTAGATGTGTGTCCGATGTATGACTTATCACAATTTTCGCATGGTATTATATAAACTACATTTGAGCTTTCCATAATGCTAATAGGTGATTAGCATTATGGAATTATGAATTATGAATCACCTATTAGCATTATGGAAAGCTCAAATGTAGTTTATATAATACCATGCGAAAATTGTGATAAGTCATACATCGGACACACATCTAGAAATCTAATAGGCAGACTAACATCACATAAAAGTGACCTTAGAAATAATAAAAATACGTGTGCTTTAATAGATCATGCAATTAATAAAAATCATTCATTTAATTTCAATGAAACTAATATATTAAGACGCGAAAACCAATTAAATAAAAGAGAATTCTGTCTTACGAAAATTAATACTATAATTTTCCAATATTAGATTTTCTGACTATAAATATTAGAATTTCAAAAAATTTAAATATTCATATTTGGCACCACTTTGTACGTAACCATAATAACAATCAAGAGCTAGTTATCAACAACAAAAAATATAATAAACAGAAACGAGTGTCTTTCTGACATAAATCAAACATCAACATAATTAATGTCAAAATGAAATTTTACAAAATTAAATTAAATTGGAATATTGTACTTACATAACTGTATAATTTTTAAAATAAGTTAAGTTTTAATGTTTTGCAAATTTGAAAATTTAATGGATTAACCTCATGTTGTAAGTTTTTTTACTAGTTTTATACAATGCTATTTAGTTCTAATTTCGTTGTATTTACTGATACCATATTTTAGCATATCCTGAAGAAGCAAATAAATTTTGCGAAAGCTTGATTAAAGAACAAAGAGTTTTACTTTCCTGCCCTATTAATGACTGCAACCTCAAAATAAAACTTTATTTTACATAACGTGTCAGTCAATAATACCTAACTACTTTATATATATATATATATATATATATATATATATATATATATATATATATATATATATATTCGCTAATAATGGATTGACAACTAGAAGAAGACTAAATCTATTAGCTATAATGGAGGTATTGCCATTATGTACTGATAATACCTATTTTCACCTATTTTCAACTAAATAATGAATTCTATAAACAAAATTTTGGTCTACATTTATTATTACTTAATAATTTTTGGGAGGGTTTAAATTAATGGTTAACCATTTTCCAAGATCAAAATGAGAAACTTCCAATCAAACATTCAGACACTTATCCATCTTTTAAGGCAACTACATATTACCTAGTAAAATTTCAGAAAGGCTTGTCTATGTGTTTTCTAAATTTTTTGTCATTCAATCTATAGAATTATAGATGAACAATGCAATAGATCTTTCAAATTGAGAAATCAAGAAAACTCAGTTAAGCTATATTTACAGGAAAAGATTTGATTTGCCGAAGTTAAAGCACGCGATGTTTTTTTTCTTGAATAATTTAAAGATTATCTAACAAAATTGTACATTTTAACTTCGACAAATACTAAAATTTGATTTACATTACTAACTATCTATCTATCAAAATAATTCAAAGACCATTTTCCTATATTTTTTAAATTTGGCGCGGAAGCAGATCGCCAAAGATAAAATTAAATTGAGACAAAACTCGCTATCTGTTTTGTCAGATTCTTGAAAGATATCCATATTTTCTAATATGGCCGCACATCTTGTACACATCAATGGTATTATTTTAAGTCTGATAATCTTTCAATGACAACACCGAGAAAATAATAGCAAAGCTTCAAGGAAGCGCCATCATCCATTATTCAGGCGAGGTATCGTCCTGCGAAAAATTTAGAGAGATGGACGTAACCGTGGATTTGCTAAAATATGCGGAGTTGTGAGTAACTGCGGTTGAGACAGTAAAATTATGTTAGTGTTGGATTGGCAGCATTACTATAATTCAAGTTGGTAATGTTAAAAACATATTAACGTTGTGCAATAATAATATTGTTAAATAAGTTGTTTTAATTACAGCAATTCCCTGAATATCAAGTATAAAATTGCAAGAATTTGACGGTAGCGTGATATAATAACCAGACGACCCACGGCCCATAAACATTAACTAGCGAATTATTAACAGAGCCATAATCTAGAGCAGAAAGTAAAAAACGGTTATTATTGAAGCAGACATAACGTGGAGGCAAAAGAAATAAATGTGAAGAAGAAAAACTTATTTCTCTTGATGTACAGAATTATGTTATGATACGAATGTTTTTCTGATCTCTGTAGGGTTGTTGCGCATTTTCTTAAGAGTAGGTTTCAAGTTCAGTGCTTTATACAGGATGGTGAATTGTTTGCAGTCGGTGAGGATGTGTTTTACAGTCAGGTAAATATTGCAATGGTGGCAAGTTGAAAGAATTCCAGAGAACATTAAGAAACCTTGAGTAAGTTTGGTCTGGTTGATTCGAAGTCTTCTAATAATCAACGCTTCTCTTCTAGTTAGGAAGTTTAGGGAGAGATGACGGTTGGATTTTATGAAGAATTGTTTTGCTCTTTTGTCATAAGTTTTGCCAAATATCCTCTTTTGACTTTTTGAAAACGAGTTTGAGATCATTAGCTAGATGAATAGTATTAACTCCAGTACTATGGTTGGTAGCTTCTTTAACAAAATGATCTGATGTTTTATTACCAGTAATTCCAGTATGAGAAGGCAGCCGTATAAAAGATACTGTTACATCGCTAACAGAGAGATTTTGGTACTGATGTCATAAATGTTTTGAACCAATGGGTAGTCAGTGGTTAGAATTTAGATCCCGGGGCACTAATGGCAGGTAGCGAAGAGATCCAGAGAGTCGACAGATTCACTTACCTCGGAACTACCCTCAACGTACAATGGGACTACGCTCAAGAGATTAGATCCAGAATTGAAATGGCACGGTCTACATTTATTAAGTTGAGATCCTTGCTGTGCTGCAGTGATCTCAGTTTGGGAACCAAGATGCGGATAGTGAGGTGCTACGTTCTTCCAGTGTTACTATATGGAGTTGAAGCCTGGACACTGACGCAAGCCACTGAAAAACGAATCGAAGCCTTCGAGATGTGGATATACAGAAGGATACTAAAAAATATCTTATGTGGACCATGTCACCAACGTTGAGGTCCTACAGCGCATGACAAAAGAAAAACAAGTGCTTAATTTAATTAAACAACGTAAGCTTGAGTACCTCGGCCACGTGATGCGGAACGAAGAAAAATATCGAATTCTTCAACTTGTTATGCAGGGTAAAGTATTTGGCAGAAGAGGACCGGGACGCCGTCGTATCTCGTGATTGAAAAATCTCCGACAATGGTTTGGGATGACCTCAGCGGAGCTGTTTCGCAGAGCAGTCAACAAAACCATGATAGCCTTGATGATCGCCAACATCCGGACCGGATAAGGCACTGAAGAAGAAGGGTGGTCAGTGAAAACTGTATTGACCGAATGGATAGATGAAAGGGAATCTAAACAAATGGCAATATGTTTGTTTTGATGGGAGATGTTTAAAAGCCAACAGAATACGGTATAGCTTACCTGTGTAAACTCTGCATGTTAAGGGTAACCTAGATGATCTTACAAGTTCATGTTTAGTGGTTACTGCACAGCCAACACCAGTGGTAGTTTTAAAGGCATCAGTATAAGTATGTTAAAAGATTCATGGTTGTTAAAGATAGTGAGTAAGGTGTCTATTGAAGGAAGATTTTGAGCTCAAGGGGGAAGTAAATGAAGAGGAAATGAACTATTCAGAAGATGAATCAAATATTGCTGCCTAGTAAAGTTCTAAAAAGATCCCTTAGTTTATATGACAAAACTTGATGTTTCAATTTAGGATTTTTCTGCTTAGATATGGACCTACGAAATAGAATCAGGTAATGTTTATAAATAATGCCAGTATGTGGAACGCAACAGTTGGTAAAAAATAAATGCTCTTATCACAACAATGACATCCAAATATTCGTAGAAATGCCTCAATAGTGTTAAATTATAGCTCTTCCTCTCTCTCTTTTTGTAACTTCAAAACTTTTCGTGCCTCTTCACTAACTCTACGATTTTCCTTCAGCTACTTCGGTACATCATATCATATTTTCTCTCCAATCTTATATTCCATATTTAAGTCTTGTAAGATGTTATCCCTTCATCTTTTATGAGTGTGCCTGACGGCCCATTGTAAACCTGAGCGTCTGTATATGAGCTTTACAATTCTTTACTTTTTTAATTCGATATTGCGCAGTTGTGATCTTAACTGTAGGACCATATATTATTTGTCTTAATATGTTGCGTTCAAAACGCCTTAGGTTTAATTCACTATTTTCACTTATTTATTATTTCCTTAGTGTTGGCGGTATTACTGCCTACAGTATTTACGTCTTCAGCGTATGCGAGAATTATTTGTAGGCTGTGATCTAAGAACATCTCCAGCTATTTGTTAGCTTCTTTTTGGCGGTATCTAACACAGTGTAAAAAAAGGTGGTGATAGTGCGACGCCATATGTTAAACTACCTGAAATAGAGAATGATTCTCCACTCGAATCTTATTCCTTAAATTGTTTATGCATATTTTAGTTAAATTAATAATCTCACCTAGTACTCCTATATTTTACATGACCATCCACAACCAATACCTTCCGTTGGTGTCATATGCTTGTCGAAAATCTATAAACAACTGGTGCACATTCGTGAAAATCTGATATATTATTGATCTTTCCGGGCGGAAGCCACAGTGGCAGTACCGAGGACTGTTTTTTTCTTCCCAGAATATGGGGTTATTCTAGGTATCAATATATTGGACACTACATCTTATGTTATGTCTAGCAGAGCGATAACTCTGTAATTTATGTATACTGCTCTGTAACCTTCTTAGGGATAATGTGAAGCGTTAAATTCTTTAGCAGATTTTCAGATACCCATATATTTTCCCCCAATATATCGCCTTATGCAGCTGCTTTCCAACATATTGTAAGAGTTTTGCAGTTATAATGTGACTTCCAGTGGTTTTTTGGTAATTCATTTTCTTTTAACTTTTTAAATTTCATGATTTTTAACTTCACGAGGCGTATATTAAGCCTTTCGTCCGAAGTGCATTTTGTGATTATCGTAATAAAGGGTGGCATTTTATCTCTGACTATGTGACTAAATTTGCCATATCATAGGATAAGCAGATCATCTGTCCAGGATTTCTGTCGTTAGAGGGGAGATAATACTCTTCCAGCTGACAATTTTTAACTATCTGTGCTAACACTCTATTCCCCGACTCTGAGATAGCGCGTTATTGCTCATTAGTATACAATCTGTCCACCTTGTTTCGTCTATTCATTTTAGATAAATTAACCTTGAGATTACTTCATAGGAGATATGCTCTATATCAAGAAAAGTACCCAAATCTTGATTTTCCAGAATGTACTCAACACTTTGTTCGAGATGGTTTCCATAAAGGATCCTTCTATATATTCATATTTTATCCGATATATCAGACTTTTAACTAATACACTATTTCTAATATGCCCATCGAGTAGGTTTGTTAATATCTTTAGTATAAATTAGATCAGATTGGTCAGTATCAGGATAATCCCATAACATTTAACAGTTATTTTGTCAGAGCAACATCCAACCTCTATCCACCTATGCTTCTTAAAACAGGAATATTATTTTTTCATCAAGAGGGCCGCGATATATGGGCAAAGGGGGCTTAATATCGGCCGGTATATTGCCGGTTCGCATATGTCCCCTCCCGCCTCCCGGTCTCCCTTTTCAGTTTGCCTCAAAAAGTTTTATTGGATCTTGGCCATCAGTTAGATGGATGGGCCCTGTTATATTAGATATAGAAGATTTGAATTGATGCATATTGAAAGCCTGAATATATGGCAGTATATTATTAATGTCAATATAACTATGTTGACGAAGAATAGTGATGGTCGCATTTATTCTCTTTTTTGTTGAATGTTATAATATAAGACAATTTTTAGGTTAGGTAAATTTTGCTACGCCATTAGCTTTTAGTAGCTTTTTATATTACATTTTTTGCGTCTTCTAATTAAACTACTACTTATGTCACCGATTTCTATGCATAAAATATCTGTGAAAGAGAAAATAAATTAAAAAAAAAAAACCGTTAAAAACGGCTATATCCGACTGTAAATACTTTAAAACAAAAAAGTTTTAATTATCAATTTCAAGAATTTATTGTTTTCTTTTTAATTTTCATGTTTTTCAATGAGTATCTTTGCAGCTAAAGATGACTTAATCGTGCCAAACACATTTTACAAACTACCACCCAGACGCCTGTATACATGGAAATCACATAGAGACAACGGAGAAGATGTTATTATAAGAAATCAAATAGACTATATACTTGTTAATAAAAGATATCGAAATAGTTTCAACAGTGTTAAAACCTACCCAGGTGCTGATAATCAATCTGACCACAATTCTTTAGTGGGCGTGTATAGAACCAAGTTAGAGAAAACACGCGGAAAACTGTAAAAGACATGACATGAGAAAACTGAAATGTAGTGAAGTAAAAGAAATAGTCAGCAAAACAATAAATAGAAAATTGAAAGAAATTGATAATACAACGGAAAGCACAGAAGGGAAGATAGAACCGCCTTAATAAAACGATAGACGACATTAAAGACAATCTTATGAAGAACGAAGAAGGTAAGAATAAGACACGAATGACGACAGAGATTTTGCAGCTGATGAAAGAAAGAAGGAAAAACAAGGACAATATCTCTATGTATAAAACATTATAACGAGATATACAGAGAAAGATCAGAGAAGCCAAACAGAAAAAACTGGAGAACACATGTCAAGAAATCGAAATTTTAATAAGTAAACACGACGACTTCAACGTACATGAAAAGGTAAGAGAAATAACAGGCAAATGTAAAAACAGAAGAGTAAGTAAACTTATTAATGACAACGGAGAGCTAATGGTGGACAAAGAGAGTATTGATAATACCTGGAAAAATTACATATGAAATTTATTTTTTGATGAGAGGGAGAACCAGTCCCCAATACCTACGGAAACAGGACCACCACCTATGCTGGTGGCAGAAATAAGAGCAGCCATAGTATCACTAAAAGAAGGGAGAGCTCCAGGACCAGACGAAGTACAGTCTGAATTTCTTAAACTTCTTGATGATAGATCTTTAAGAATAATATGTAAAATCTTCAATAATATCTAACGCAGACAATATTCCAAAAGATTGGCTAGTTTGAGAATTTATTACGTTACCAAGGAAACAGAGAGCGAAAAAGTACGGAGAAGACAGGCTAATAAGTATAATGAGCCATACACTAAAACTTTTTTTTTTAAATTATACATCGCAGAATATACAAGCAATGCGAAGAAAAAATACAAAACACGCAGTTTGGATTCATAAAAGGCGTAGGTACGAGAGATGCACTGTTTATTCTACAGGTATTATTCCAAAGATGCAGAGATATGACTTGCCATATCTACACCTGCTGATGGACTACCAATAAGCATTTGACACAGTTCAACATCGAAAAATAATGGATGTTCTAACAAAAGCTCACACAGATGATAAAGACCGGCGTATAATACAAAATTAATACTGCAACCAATCAGCCACAATAAGAACAAATCTTGGAGATAAACCCACGGAAGCGATCCAGATTCTATCAGGCGTTAGACAAGGATGTATACTTTCACCTATATTATTCAACCTTTATTCAGAGAAAATATATATATCAGTGAAGCGTTGGAAAATTGCGAACATGGAATCCTTTTAAATGGAGAACGCCTAAACAATATCCACTATGCAGATAACACCATTATTTTGCAGACATTTTAAACAGTTTACAGCAACTAATAAACAAAGTAAATGAAGTAAGTGAAACATTTGGACTACAAGTAAACATATCAAAAACTAAATTTATGGTCATCAGCAAAAATAAAATTAGAGATGTCCAACTGCTTATCAAGAATACACCAGTAGATCGAATAATACAGTTTACCTATCCTGAAACAATAGTAAACAAACAATGGGATCACTCACAAGAAGAAATGTAGAATAAAGAAGGCTAGGAGTGCATTCAACAACATGGCAAACTCTTTAAAAGCCACAACCTTAATCTGGAAATAAAAGTAAGGCTCCTACGATGTTATATCTTCTCGAAATTATACTACGGAGTTGATTCCTGGACATTCACTGAAGCAATGGAGGAAAAACTTGAAGCCTTCGAGATGTGGCTATACAGAAGAATCCTAAAGATATCATGGACGAAGAAGATAACCAACTAGACTGTACTACGAAGAATGGGGAAAGAAAGAGAAGTGATTTATACGATTAAAAGGAGAAAGTTAAAATATCTCGGACACATAATGAGAAATGGCACTAAATACAGATTACTGAAAATAATACTTCAAGGCAAAGTATTCGGAAAGCGAGGAATTGGGAGTAGAAGAATGAGTAGAAGATGGTTAAAAAACCTGAGAAAATGGTTCTCCACAGCAACAACTAATCTATTTAAAGCATTAAATAATAAAATAATTATAGCCAGAATTATCGTCATTATTCGAAACGAATAGGCACCAAAAAAGAAGAATTTTCATGTATTGTTGATTAAATTGCTGGAGTTTAGTTAATTAATTATAACAGTTTACTTTATTTAAAGAAAACTAATAGGACAATTAGCTTATCCATAAAACTTATAAACTTATTTTATATGATAACATCAAATTTTTTTTAATGAAAAATGTCTATTTTTACTTAAAAAATTGTTTAACAAGACCGTATATCACTATGACTGATGTATTTCCTTTAAGAAAGTTTTTGGGATGAGACTGAATAAAAACCAAATGCAAACAAACACAATTGTGTCTCACTTAAGCTGCAAATTGTTCTGAAGTGACCAGGGAACACAAATAGACAATTTTTTGAAAGCTGGACACTGGATATGGGCTTCTAATTATCCTGGAAGACAAAAACTGCAATCTTCAAATCTCGTCCTCCCAAACGCTCCTGCTTAAAACCATGTGAACCTCTCAAATTGTTGTAACGCTGCTTTACAAATCTCCCACATAGGGCACAACACAACAAATCGGTGATTAACTCAACAAAAACTGAACTGCCACTTTGCATTTAAACTTAACTTCACCTCTCCATAAAAAAAATTTTGCCGGCTTTTGAAGGCTACACACTCCGAAATCTATCTCCTTCAAAATCTCAATCCAAACTTAACTGTTTTTTTTTTACTATCTGCTCAATAACTAATTTCCGATAACAAAAAACCAATAACAAATTTAACTAAAGAAAAATCCGGACTAAACAATGAAGTGACCACTTCAGCGATCCATTGTAGAGTAAATCACTTTACACTATATTTCCATGACAAAAAACGAAAACCGAACATCATCATCATTTAACCCGGATCTATCCACTGCCGGATATAGGTCTCCCTCAGTCTTTTCCATGTATTTCTGTTTTGTGCTGTTTGCATCCAATTTTTGTCGATCCGTTTTATGTCATCAGACCATCTTGTTGGTGGACGACCTCTACTTCGATGTGCTTCTTGTCTTGGTCTCCACTGTATTATTCGTTGTGTCCATCCGTTATCCGACATTCTAGCTATGTGCCCCGCCCAGTTCCACTTAAGGGTCATAATTCTTTCTATGGCATCTATCACTCCTGTTCTCCGTCTTATTTCCTTGTTCGTGATCCGATCCCTACGAGAAATGCCTAACATCGATCGTTCCATGGCTCTTTGGGTAACACAAATTTTATTTCTTATTTTCTTGGTTAGTGTTAATGTCTGCACCATATGTAAGTACTGGCAACACGCACTGATTAAAGACTTTTTTTTAAGATACATAGGCAGTTCTGATTTAAGAACATAGCTTAGCTTGCCGAATGCCACCCAAGTGAGTCTTATGCGGCGGCTTCGTTCGCACGTTTGATTATCTCTTCCTATGCGTATCTCATGTCCTAAGTACTTATATGAGGTGGTTTCTTCAATATGCATGCCATTTACTGAAATCTTTTCGCTTAACACAAGATTTGTCATGATTTGTGTTTTTGTGTGGTTGATTTTTAATCCTACTTGTAGGGAGGCTAGGTATAGTTTCTCCAGTTGCGATACTGCATCATCGATTCTGTCAGTAAAAAGGACAATATCGTCAGCAAACCTCAAATGACTAAGCATTTCTCCATTGACATTAATTCCTTTTTCACTCAGATTTGCATTCTTAAACATATGCTCTAATAATGTTGTAAACAATTTTGGCGAAAGTGTGTCTCCCTGTCGCACTCCCCGTTTTATTTTAAATACGTTGGTCTTTTTATCTGCCAGCTTCACACTTGCTGTCCCATTTTAATAGATGTATTTTATCATGTTTATATAGCGATGATCTATATGGCACTCTGTTAAGGCTTTTAACATCTTTTGATGACTTATTGTGTTGAAAGCTTTTTCGTAGTCAACAAATATCATGACTAATGGCTTGTTATATTCAACATTCTTTTCTATTAAGTTCTTAATTACTTGTAAATGATCATTCGTGCCATATCCTGCTCTAAAACCTGCTTGCTCTCTTGGCTGATAGAAAACCAACTTACTTCCTAGCCTGTTGGTAATAACTCTTGTAAATAGCTTATATACTTGTGACAACAAGCTAATGGGGCGGTAGTTTCTAAGGTCGCTAATATCTGCCTTCTTATGAAGTAAGATGATTTCCGCGTTGTTCCACTGCGTCGGTGTTATCGCTTCGCACCGAACATACAATAACGAATTTAAAAAGAAAAAATCCGGACTGAACAATGAAATGACCACTTCGGCGATCCACTGTAGAGTGATGTCATTCTTAAAAATCCTTCGCCTTACCGCATAACTTTCTCAGCTATGTAAGTGGATGTTTATTTGATGCGCAATATTAGGCAGGATCAATATCAAAAGAATGCAATTAAAATTATTATATACAGACCAGAAATGTTTAAATTATCAATCCCAACGGATCGAGAGAAAGGATTGAGAAAATATTTTTCGGTGTTTTAATACATACAGGGTAATTTGAAATGCTACAATAGAACGCCTCATTCAGATATATTTTAAAGAGTGTAGGTGCTATGCAGCAGCCTTGCTTTAGATCCTTACCAATAAGTTAATTTGTCTAGTTAATTTGTTTCCAGCTTTAATGTTTAATGTTGTTAATATAGAATAAGCTGAAAATATACGCTAGTAATTCCCGCAATAGTTGTGGGCTGTGTTTTAGTAATTAATTCGGTATACCTTGTGATGCGCATGTTTTTCGATTTTTTAGATTTCGTATTACAATTTAGACTTCCTATTATTTATTTATTCCTAGACTATTATTTCATCATATTCCACTTCAAATGTTGTTGAAATTGTGTTCTTGAATTGCGATCTTGTTTCGGTCAGAAGTTGTGAATAATGTTCGATCCAGGATCTTTCTTCTATTAAATCTATTCTACTTGTTTCTGTTTGTTTTCGGGTGGTTTACCGTTTTCCATGTTTTTTTGATCTTCTTGACCCTATATATTAGTTGAGCTCTTGCATTTACTTCCCAGGAAGAAATAGAAGTCAAAAGAAAATTAGGTACTATTTAATAAAGAATACGCTTTTTCATTTCGTTGTACAACAAGTATGTTATTACAGAGCCTTAAATTCAGCTAAATTTAATTTTTGCCCAGATTTGGTCTCAGTCATCTTTTGCCCAGATTTGACTCCTAGCGGGTATCTCCTAACAGGTATCACTGATGTCGTCGAACGTATAGCCAAGCTGAAATGAAATTGGGCAGGTCACATAGCGAGATCAAAAAACTCAAGATGAACCAGAAAACTAATTGACTGGCGCCCAAGAAAAGACAAACGCAGCAGAGGATGACCACCAACACGCTGGATGGACGACATTAAACGAATATCCAAGAAATGTCAACAAGGCGCACAGAACCGTGAAGAGTGGCGAAAAATAGGAGAGACCCATGTCCAGCTGTGGACAGCTGAGGTTGCATAATGATGATGAATGTAATTTTTTAGTTTTCCTCTTATTTTGAGTTAAATCGCTATTTTGTTGTTTTGGATACATCTTTCTTTAAGGAACTGATCGGTAATTTGAAATATCTTTAGAAAAAGTTTAATATATTGTGATACTAGTACCAATTTGTGTATTTAATTTGACTTGTTTATAGATTTCGTTGTGTTAATTAAAGTAACAATAATAGTCCGTATCCCTCTTTTTGTCATTTTAAATTATTTAAATCTTCTCCACCGTTTAACAGCCAGCAGTTTGGGCCAGTCTTGATTAGACTGCTGCTTAATTAATAAACCCCCTCCCCTCTCTTAGTTACCGTTTTCATTTCCTTCTATTCGTTACAGTTTCGCGTGTCGAGAGATTGGACTTTTCATTTGCATTTCGCCCCCTACGCAGGGAAAAATAATGGAGATAATGTCCGGAGTTGAAGTCGGAACCCACCCCCTGCGCCCTATATCGTGATATATTCGGCTTGCTGATAATATTTGACCCCACCGAAATCTGGGTGAAACTTGAAATATCTCGGCTAAGATTTAGGTAAGCGATATGATAATAACTTTTGGATTTATAGGTGTATGAGAGGTTTAAGTTATACTTGGTCCGATAATTCAGTTAGTTTTTGAATTAGTTAATATTATAATTATACAAAATAATAGTTATATAATAAGTTTTCTCTCTTTCATATATTTTTTTAATTGCCATTGTCAGATTAACTCGAGTTAAAATCTAATCACATTAAAAAAAAAACACCAAAACTTCTAACTAGGACAAAGCGTAAAAAATGGACTCCAGTTTAAAATAGGAGTGATGTAGTAATTTTAATTTTGAGGCAAACTTTTGAGCCATATTTTATGTATTTTACCGTCTTACTACTACTTAGGAGCTCTCTATCGGTTCTTATAATTTATAGCACACTTTTACTCTTTTTGGATTCTCTTCTTGAGATCTTTAGAAATATACTTACAATAATATGAAATAAATAATATAATTTTTACAAACCGATATCAAACATCCAATAATAAGGCAGAATTTGTTAAACTTTTTCATTACTTTCAAGATTGATCTGGAATTTTCTATTCGCGCTTTGTATAAATAAATGACTACAGATAGCCTGGAAAAATATTTTGTACAAATGGTTCAGTTAATTTCGAAAACTGCTGTGATTCAGTTATCTTTGCGATTAATAGAAAGACTTTCATTAACCTCTATGATAAAAGCTGATATTATAAAAAGATTAGCCGACAAATATGTTAAAAACGAATTTTAAAAAAGGTAGCTTCATATGATGTTACCGTTTAAAAATGTATTACTGATTAAACAAACAGCGTGACGTAGGTAGCACGACTTAGATGAATAGAGCATGTAATCAGGCGAGAGGAAAGTGCAACAGTCAGAAAAATTTTTGACCGAAGAGAACCAATGGGACAACGAGGCAGAGGAAGACCAAGACTTAGGTATCAAGACAACTTGGGGGACAATTTAAGTCTATTGTAGTTAGAGCATAAAAATGAGTTGCCAGAGATAGAGGTGAATGGAGGATTGTTCTGAACAAAGCTATGGCTCATAACGAGCTATAATACCATCGATTACTGTAGCAAAATATGTTGAGAATCATGTGATTAAAGACAAAGAGAAAATATTGGTTGTGGATAACCTCATAAAAGAGACTATAGATCCAATATAATTTCCCCAGATTCTTTCGATGACTTGTAATTTCAGTGAAGGGAATGACGCTATAAACCTTCCAACTTTCCATCTCCTATAAACATACAAGTTTATTTAATAAACAATAAAAATTATCATAATACATTAATCTCCACAATGCGGCAATTTGCCCTCTGGCGCGCATATACAACTATATATATATATATATATATATATATATATATATATATATATATATATATATATATATATATATATATATATATATATTTGTCGACGACAACCCATTTTGTATTTGAACGGTCCGCCACTGCAGCCCAGCTAGTCGGTACAGACGACAGACGACAGAATGACATTCCATCACCAGCCGTTGAGAAGCATAGAACTATTTGTTATTGTTTTCATATTTTTGTGCAAATTCATAAATAAATGCAGTATTTTAGACTATTAATTAATTTCAATGAATACAGTCCACTACAACAATAAACATTGGTCCATTCGACCCGATATTTGTGATAAAATCAGTGCTAAAAGTGATTCACAGTTAACGGTCAAGTGAAAGAACACGTGGGATTGCCGAACAATATACAGCCAAAAATACCGGTGAGTTCCCATCTGATTCCTATACCTATTTATACTGTTTTTGTTTGTGTAAGTTGCATAAAACTATTTACAATCTATATATCTATTTAAATTCAATTCGAATCTATTTGATTAATAAACAATGTCGGACGAACACTTAAAAAGATTAATTAGAAAACGCGCTGGTCATAAGACTCTGAGATAGCGCGTCTCCAAATTTCTAGAGTCTATTAAATGCAAATTAGAATTACATGATGTTGAAAAAATCGAACTAAGCGACAGAATAAATAAACTAGAAAATACATTTTTAGAAATTAAAATTATCCAATCAGAAATAGAAGAATTGGCAGACGATCCCGAACCACACTTTGTGATAAGGGAAGAACTTGAAAACAATTTTTATTCACTATCGGCTAATGCCAAAGCATTGTTAAATAAATTCATTTCAGATATTGATGATAAAAAGTCGGTGACAAGCGAGCATACAAACAATAACACTTCTATTTCTGACGGGGCTTATCGTTTACAAGGTGTAAAACTGCCAACAATACAAATTCCAAAGTTCGACGGCACATACGAATTTTGGCTAGAATTTCGAGACACTTTTGAGTCACTCATTCATACAAATGATAGTATTACAAATATTCAGAAGTATCATTATCTTCGGGCATCATTACAAGGAAATGCCGCCGCAGTCATAAAACCTATCGAATTTTCCGCAAACGGGTACAATTTGGCATGGGACTCTGTATGTGATCGATACAATAATAAAAAACTCTTAATACACAATCATATTAAAGCTTTATTTTCATTGGAATCTATTCACAAAGAATCTTTTGTAAAATTTCGTAAATTAGTAGATGATTTTTCAAAACATTTAAAGTCACTTCAACAATTAAATCAGCCGTGTGAACAATGGGATGCCTTACTTATATTCATTATAACATCAAAACTAGACGAAACTACTATTAGGGAATGGGAAAAGCATATTGCTACTCAAACGGAACTACCAACTTTATCCGATCTAAAAGGATTTTTAAAATCAAGAGCAGATTTTCTAGAGGCAATTGAAATGAACATTGAAACAAAAAATAAAAGTAAGGAGAACAGGACGACTAGGGGATTCTTAGCAACAAAAACAAACTATACATGCGTCTCTTGTCAAGGCGACCATAGCATTTACACTTGCGAAACATTTTTAAATTATCCAATAAACGAAAGGTGGAATTTTATTAGATCAAAATCATTGTGTACAAACTGCTTGCGATCGGGTCACTCCAATAAACAGTGCAAACTCGGGCCATGTCGCAAGTGCAAAGCACGTCACAACTCACTTTTACACAATAATACAAATGATAGGAGCATCATTATAAGCCAAAATAATTCGGGCACGTTCAATAGAAATTCGAATATATCCAATAGCAGTATTAATACAAATCCATCACAAAGTACAAGTGAGCCAATAAATCCAGGAACAAGTAACAATACATTTTGTGGTAACAGCATGCTTTCTTGTTCTGATACAGGCTATGTTTTTCTCTCAACAGCAATCTTAAGTGTTAAAGATATGAATGGTAAAATGCAAAGGGCTCGTGCACTATTGGATTGCGGGTCTC
This sequence comes from Diabrotica undecimpunctata, assembly GCF_040954645.1. NCBI lineage: Eukaryota > Metazoa > Arthropoda > Insecta > Coleoptera > Chrysomelidae > Diabrotica > Diabrotica undecimpunctata. The sequence goes on along the minus strand of NW_027313457.1, from coordinate 3,247 downwards.
AATCTTCATTTATCACAACAAACATGTGTAACAAACTAGGAATCAAACCACAAGATGTCAGCTTAAATCTTTTGGGCATAGGCAACAAACTATCAACTATTACAGGTCAATGTCAGTTAGAGATTTGCACATCTAATAATAAATTTGTAAAAATAATCAACTGTTTTGTATTGCCAAAAATAACAAATATTCTTCCTCATACAAACATTGATGTAAGCGCTATAAACATTCCTAATACAATTCGGTTAGCAGATCCTAATTTTGGCAATGCTGGATCTATTGACATTCTTATCGGCGCAGATATTTTTTGGCATTTGATTTGTAAAGGTCGCATATCTTTAGATCAAGGTCCTATTTTAACAGAAACAATATTTGGGTGGATAATTTCTGGCCCGCTGGGATCGGTTCCCCACAATACAATATCTTGCAATCTTAGCACAAATCTGGAACTAACTAAACTTCTTCAGCAATTTTGGGAAGTAGAGGAATTGCCAAATATTCCTCATCTATCTGAAGAAGAGCAATTGTGCGAGGACAATTTTCAAAAAACTACTACACGTGATCCAAATGGTAGATTCATAGTTATGATGCCATTAAAACAATATCCGCATGTGTTGGGTGATTCAAGGATACAAGCTGAAAGAAGATTTCATCATCTAGAAAAAAGATTAGCACAAAACAATCCTCTTCGCGAACAATATATACAATTCATGCGCGAATATCAGGAGCTAAACCACATGTCGTTAGCAGATATCTCTGAAAACTCTACTGTCGACTACTACATGCCACATCATGGTGTCCTAAAGGAGGACAGTCTTACAACAAAACTTCGTGTCGTGTTTGACGCATCTTCACCAACAAGCAACGGGTTATCATTAAACAATATTCAATGCGTCGGACCCAGTATACAACAAGATCTATTCTCAATTCTCATCCGATTCAGAAAACACAAATTCATCATAAGCTCAGACGTAACCAAAATGTACAGGCAGGTGTTAATTCATCCCAGCCAACGCAGTCTTCAAAAAATAGTCTGGAGGGAAAGTCCTTCAGATCCATTACAACATTTTGCTTTAAATACGGTTACTTATGGCCAAGCATCAGCTAGTTTTCTTGCTATCCGATGCCTTTTCGAGTTAGCTAACGAATGCCAATTGTCGCAACCAGAAATCGCGAAGATATTACGTCAGGATTTCTACGTAGATGACTTGTTAACCGGTGCGGATACTATTACTGAAGCTTCGAACATTTGCCGTGAAGTCTCACGTATTTTACTTACAGGTTGTTTTCCACTCAGAAAATGGATTTCAAATGACCCAAGAGTTTTAGAAAGGGTAAATAATCAAGATGATTCCTTTGGAATTCTAAACCTCTCTAAAGATGGAGTCACAAAAACTTTAGGACTTATTTGGTCATCCCAACGTGATTCACTATTATACAATGTACAATATAACAATTACAAGGAAACTTGTACCAAAAGAGATGTTCTTTCTTTAATTGCAAGAATATACGATCCACTAGGCTTAGTAGGTCCTTGTATCATACTTGCGAAGATTCTAATGCAAAGGCTATGGACTGAAAAACTGAATTGGGATGAAAAATTAAGCGGTTCATCACTAAATACTTGGAATAGATTGAAAAATGATCTTGCCAATCTGAAACAATTAAGTATACCACGTCATGCAGTGTGCAATAATGCTAAAGATATAGAAATACACGGTTTTTCGGACGCATCACAACAAGCCTACGGTGCTTGTATCTATTTAAGAAGTACTGATGACAAGGGAAATATCTCGGTTAAAATTCTATGTGCTAAATCAAAGGTTGCCCCTATCAAAACTCTAAGCATTCCACGCCTAGAGCTTTGCGCAGCTGTATTACTTTCACGTCTTTTAACTAAGGTAATTGAATCCATTAATATAGACCTCAATAAATGTTATTTATGGTCAGATTCCACAATAACCCTTGCTTGGATCAATACTTCTCCTAACAATCTTCAAACCTTCGTAGCTAACAGAGTCTCCGAAATTCAGGTCTTAACAAAGTCCTATACATGGAAGTATGTACCCACACAAGATAATCCTGCAGACCATCTATCAAGGGGATTATCTCCTTCTCAAATACTAAATTCTTCACTATGGTGGGACGGTCCGTCATGGTTGTCTTTAAGGGAAGAATTTTGGCCCCTTTTAAATCCAAAGGTAGACATTCTACCCGAAATAAAATCTCAAACTATTCTCAATTTTGTTTCCTATTCTCAGCAAGAACAATGGTTTCCATTCAAGGCCTTTTCACAATATTCGCGTTTACTGCGCGCATTTGCATACATCCTTAGATTTAAAAATAATTTATTAACACCCAAAATTCTTAGAGAGTGTGGCTCTCTAACATTAACCAATATTAATGACGCTCGTCGTTATTTATTGAAGATCATACAACTACACTCTTTTCGCGAAGAGTATGATCAGCTGTCAAAACAAAAAAGCGTTAGTTCCAACAGCAAGCTCTTCTCTTTAAACCCATTTATTGACCAGGATGGTTTAATACGTGTTGGTGGTCGCTTGGCTAACTCGGATTTTCTATATGACAAAAAACATCCCATTGTCTTGGATTCAAAACATCATTTCACGATATTATTTTTCCGTCATGAACACCTGCGTCTATATCATGCAGGCCCTCAGCTGCTTCTATCTACTATTCGGGAGACATATTGGCCTATATCAGGCAGAAACCTATCTAGGTTGACTGTTAAACAATGTACTACTTGTTTACGATTTAATCCTAAACCTATACAACCAATCATGGGTGATTTACCACGTGACCGATTACTATACACATTTCCCTTTGCCATCACTGGTATTGACTACGCCGGTCCGTTTTTGTATAAAAATAAGGGCAGAGGTGCCAAATTAAATAAATGCTATATTTCATTATTCATATGTTTTGCTACAAAGGCGATTCATCTTGAGCTCGTAACCGATTTGAGCACTCAAACATTCATGCTTGCCTTGCGCCGCTTTATCGCTCGTAGAGGAAAGCCAGCCAAATTGTACTCAGATAATGGTAGAAACTTCGTAGGTGCCATGTCTGAACTTAAAAGATTTTTAAAAATTAACAATGCACACATACAAGATTCATGTACACATGAGGGTATTGAATGGCATTTAATTCCGCCATATTCTCCACATTTCGGGGGACTCTGGGAATCCGGAGTAAAATCTTGTAAATTTCACTTAAAACGTTCACT